>NC_052154.1:41261323-41516323 GCF_902713615.1 Scyliorhinus canicula
TCGTGTTTTCCTGCAAATTCACCATTTTGTAAAAGCAATGTTAGTGGATTAGGTAGCATGTGCTTTCTAACATATCCTCTACACCACTGCTGAATATTACTCAAAAAACAATGGAAATTGCTTTGTTTGATGTCAGTCCATGCCTAAAATTTGTGCACAGATACCTTTTAACATTGTTTAAATTACTAACTGCCAGTTAACAGAGAAGTAAAATGACCAAGGTGAAATATACAGTACTTTGGAAACAAATATGCACTACTTCAAACAGTCATGATTTCATGATTTTGCCTTTTGCAAATTTTATGAATTAAATATAACTTATAAAATTAATTGATAACTGAGGGACGAGTAAGTCTTTTAAAATTAAATAACGACTTGCATATATGACAATAATTAGCCACAGAGAAATATTTCATCTGAATGTTATGTTTAGTAAAATTAAATCCTGATCTTTTTAAATACCTTACTGCTCAGTTGGACTTACCACAAAGAGCAAATATTGCCACATAGTATTTTTTTTAAATGTGAAAATTAATTTACAATACTAGAGTATTCATTGTTGGTTAGGGTTAAAGCATGTAAGTGTCCAATACATGAATATGACTACATGAACAAATTAAGACTATCTATACAGACCATCATCAATAAGTTCTAAAGGTTTCTTGCTGCAGATTAACATGATGATTCTTGCTTTAAAAACCATTAGCCCATGAGTTTGAGAATACAGATCATATGGTCTCTGATGCTTAACAATATTGTGGTCGGAATTCTCTGGTTGTTAGGATTCTCTTTTTCCACTGTTAGCGCACTGCCGTCTATGGGTTTCCTGGCGGTGTGGGGTTGCTTCAATGGAAAATCCCATTTTCAAGTGCCAGGAGTAGAGAATCCGGTGGCCAGTTAACGGCATGCGGCCGAGAAACATGTGGCTGAGGAAATGGAGAATCCATTTTCTCAAGTCACTAGTTGCTTATATTTCACAATGGGGAAAAAAATTAATACACAGACAAGGTAGAATTAGCTGCCTAGGGCTGATTTTCAAAAGACATGTGGAAGAACAGTTTTCTGAAAGTGTTTATTGTAGAAGAACAGGGACAGACAAGTACTTCAGATTTTGGATTTCCACAAATATCGAAGTCTTACTGCACAAATTAGCTGGAATTGTTTTTTCAACAAAATACCTTAAAATTTGTGGAAATCCAGCCCCATCTACTCCCCCAGGTGCTATTTTGAGATTCTTCTCCCCCACCACAAATCACAGATTCATTTGAAAACAGCTTCTGACTGTTTTAACTTTGAATGCATCCACAAGGGGTATAAGCAGGCTTGAAATTGAGAGAACAGTATGTGGCAGCATTCAGGACTTTTTAAATTGAAAGTCAGCAGATACATGCATCATGCAAAACCATCACAAATACTATGTAATGAAATGCATATGTCAGATGTTGAAATACATAGACTATGGAGTGAAAAAAAAATATCACAGATTGAGCATGTGGATATTAGAAAATGAAATTAAACATATGCACTGACATTACTCTTCCTAATATCAGGGCAATACTGGTGAAATAGTCTATTTCCTAATTTAAGAAGCTATTATTTCATATTTACATCCTGAGTGCTATAGGGATTTCAAAAACCATTTAAGTTGAGTTCCTGTAACCCCATACTGAAATGGCTTATTCTTCTCAGATGACTCCTCATTAATAGTCTTGTTTCCTCATTCCTGGCGTTATGATAGTAGAATAACTAAAATTAATGTACAACACATGTGCATTCTGGCTTACATTGCATGATGTATGCCTATTTCACAGTATTATGTATATATTTCACTATATGCTGTAGTGTGTGTATTTCAAGATCAGATATATGGATTTCAATATTTAACATGTTTGAGAAGCTCTTCCACCAGAATGTCAGTTTCTTCCTCCAGGAATCTGGCTGTATGCCATGGTGAAAAATATTCCTTTGACACTTTGCTATTGCATTTTACCAAATCAATCATAATTCTTTGCAGTGTGGTGGCTATTTGTGTCGTGTTTCCGCACATTAGGACGCTTCTTATTGGTGCAATTGCATCCTTTCCCACAATACTGTCAAAAATAATGAACTTTTGAAAAACCTGTACCCTGCCATGGCACAAATGAAGAAGGCAGCTGGGGTATAAATGCAGACCTTTTTTTAAAAATTGGGCCCTGAGTTGTATTCCTAGGATAGCCCAGCTTCTAAAGGAGGTCAATTTTGTTTTGTCTTTTAGGCAGTACACTAGGCCTTATGTCCTTTGATTGTGGATTGTGTATTTTTCTTGATGAACTAGGGTCTGTGCATCAAATTCAAAATGTTGCAGGACTTAGTGTGGATTTTAATGTTTTCTTTTTTAATTTCCGTTAGTTTTGATATTTCAATACCAGGTTTGTTAGTACCAGATTAGCCTATTGGTTTGAAAACCAAACTCTTTGGGTCATCTTTTGTTCTCTCCACCCTCCAATAAAAGAATCACACAGTGGTTCACTGTCTCTATAAAGCATGCTATTTACTTGCCTCCAAAAGAGACAAAGGAAAGAAACCTTTAACCAGTTATTAATAATTCTTTTACTATCTGATTTATTTTTGTGGATGGTAGTTGCCGTGCTCCATTTTTGTTTGTAATTTCTTCTCTCCCTCACCCAGCCAAAAAAAAGAATTGTACGCAGGTACACGCTCCCGTTTTTTCTAAATCCCAAATTCCTCCTTCTCTGTAGCAGCAAAAATCCTGCTTAAATTCCTATCAGATATAAATGTCTTTTCCAGTACCACCCAGCATATATCAAATCAACTTAAAAGAGGAAGTTCAATTGCTTTATTGCTATGATTTGTGATGTGAAGTTGGTATTCACAATTCACTTATAGTTGGTTAAAATGCCAATCATGGATCTTGCATTCCGTCTGCTGTCAAGTTGTGTTGAATTGTCACCCTGAGTAGAATGCAGTGGTTTTACAAGGGCTGTGAGTACTTCCACTTTCCACATTGTAAAATCACATTATTATAATGAGAATGCAAATGACAAAAAAGCTGTGTGGAATGGCTGTAGATGAGTTACTTGTCAAAACTACTTAACTTTAGGAAAAGAGAGTGCTCGCTCAACACAGCCATGTATATTCTAAATGGCGTCATCTTTACAACCATGGCACGTGGCCAAATGAAGCCTAAGCATGCTTTACTGACTGCTGTGTATCTTTCCGTTCCTGTTTACTGATGTATGGTTCAGAATGTCTAAACAAGTCATGTAAAGTTCAAAACCTTCCATTCAGTGATGTTTAATATCGGCTAACCTGAGTCAGTATTTCAAATCAGAGACACTGCTCAAACCTAGATCGAGTTGAAACTGGTTGTAAATAACCAGTTGATTTATAAACCAATTTAGAGCTGTTGTTTCTCTTTGGTAGGATCTCAGTTCATATCAACCTAAAATAGTTTTCCTGTGCTGACTGGAATCATTCAAATTGTTTCTTGTATCCATCAGACTTTAAAGACTTTGATCTGAATTAGTTTCTCTGTGAAGATACACAGAAACAGGTTTATTGTTATATCCTTGGAAATTCCTTCAAGAAATGGTTTATATTCTGGAATCTGTGAATAGTTTTGAACCACGATTTATTCCGAAACTATGGTCCCTTGTACAAAAAGAACAAAACAACTTTGCTAATCAATACAGTACATATATCTGAAATATCTAATGATATGGAGAAATGTCGAATTTGCCAGCAATCAATTCTGCCATGCATTAGCACTGGAAAGCTTTAGCATAACAGGGCTTACTTTAACCTATTCTTACTTTGCTGTACAATTGATACAATAAACACCGTACCAATCTTTTTAAAGTTTAACTTTGGAGAAGATTCCATTTTAACTCTTCAGAAAATTGATGGAATCAATGATGCAGATGTTTTCATAAGCTTCGTAGAGTTATTTAACAGATATTTAGTTCCAGTGTAGCTATGTCACACAAGAATTATCATGGTTTATTTCATAACCCTGCTAAAGCAATGAAAGAACATCAAGTACCTCAAACGGCAAGTATTTAGAGAAGCTGTTAGCATTTTTCAGACATGAACAAAGGACATGGTATATCCTTTTACAACACATACTTACAATTTATGTCTTGACGAGGCTTTTATATAATACAAAATATTACTAACTACAAAAGGTGCCGCAATAAAATCATTTATTTGACATATGCACAGTAATACACCCATAGCTTACAAGTCATCTTGCTCTTTGTTTAACTGATATGGATCTAGTTTGACTATCTAAAGACTGTTCTTTAAGTCTGGGTAAACAGTGCATTGGAAACCATCTGCAATAGCACATCAAATCATGTATGATATTAAACATATAAACTTGACATGCTGAATGTTTGTCTGTGAGTTTAATTCAGGGTGCTATTTAGCAAGTGGCTCAGTTAAAACCCAGATGCATACATGGCAGTTAAAGTATAGCCCAAAACCATTCTCCCATCCTAGTCCTGCCGAGTGCAATTGTAAATTGCAAGTATCAATGATACTCTTCTAATGCCAGTGTTGAGCTGATACCTTGCAATGGTCAACACTGTCCGAGTGCCAGAATTCTAACATTTCTGATTTTTATACCTTTTGAACCTGGAAAAGCAGTCTGTTAGCACTGTTGTGTGGTTCTGAGCAAAGCAACAGCATGGCATCCCTTTCATCAAATTTTGCAAGTGTCAACAAGGACATACATATCGTGAAGGGTGCGAGGAACAGGATTTGCCCATTCAGAGCCACCCCACCACATCCTAGCCGATTCCATCACTGAATTAGATCAGTGCTGATCAACTCCACTTTCCTTTCCTCAATATTCCCATATGTCTTGAAACCCCGATTATAGTATCTTGAAAGACTGGCGACCACCAATTAGATTTATTTGGGAAAGTAACTACTTATAGAGAGTGAGATAAGGGCTACAGTACTACATGACTCCAAACTCCAAACTGCCAGGGAAAACTCAGTCCCAGGATTTGCGTGGACCAGCCCAATTGGCCGAATGGGTCACTTAACCCTCTGAAAAACTGCCCCTTAAAGGGACACACAACCACACCTCTCTCCTTTTCAGTCCCTGATTAGCATATCTCAATAACAATAGATCTATTTCCAATGTTATACAACAAATGGATCTCAACACAGTCGTTTATAAAGTCCGTTGATCCAGGGACATCCTGATCCTTTGGAAGTGTCGTAATTCACTGGCAGGTGCTGCAACAGTAGAGTCCTGAACCTCAATGGGTTGGCTCTCGACTTGCCAAGCTGTGTCCATGCAGGTAAGCTCTCCCGGGACTTCTCTATCTCGGGTAGCTTGCTGCAGCATTACTTTCATCCAGAACAATATCACTGACAGGTACACAAGGGGTGGATTGTCCATTGGTTCTGTGTGCAGTTCTTTTCTTCTCAAGTTGTCCAAATGTTTCTTCATCCTTTTTCCTTGGAATACTATTTCATATGACACTGGACCAGTTCTGGCCATAACCGGACCAGGGATCCAATTAGGACCAGCATCAAAATTCTTTCCATATACCAAGTCATCCATCTCAAATCTTCCCTCAGTTTTTGTTGAATTCTGATGTCTCTTCTGTGTATTCTGTTGTATCTTCACCGTCCCCTCCAAATTTGGAAATATGAGATCCAACCTGGTTCTAATACATCTTCCCATGAGCAACTCGACAGGTGCAACACCTGTGGTTACATGAGGTGTTGTTCTGTCAACGATTAGGAAACGGGACAGTCCAGTTTTTAAAGAGGCTGATGACTGTTTATTCATGGTGGATTTCAATGTTTGGATGTCTCTCTCAGGCAGTCCATTTGAAGCAGGGGATAGGGAACAGTTCCAATATGTTGAACGCTGTTGGTTCTCATGAAATGTTGGAATTCTTCACTAGTAAACGCAGTTCCATTATCTGAGGCCAGCACCTCGGGCAGCCCGAGTTCTGGTGAAGGTCTGTTACATTTTCTCTCTCGTTGCTGATGAGATCACGGACGTCATTTTGTGTATGTCCAACCAATTGGAATGCGCATTTATTATGACCAAGAATATGGAACCCATGAATGGGTCTGCAAAATCGTCAAATGGTCGATCCCCTGGTTGACTTGGCCACTCCCAAGGCTGCATTAGGGCTGCAGGCAGCAGGTTTTACTGCATTTGACATTGGTCACACTGTTTGACCAGATTCTCTATGTCAGTATCCATTCTGCACCACCACACAGACCTACAGGCAAACATCTTCATTTTGTCATCCCAGGACGGCCACCGTGTAACTCTTATAATAACTTTCTAGTGGTAGTGGGAACGGTCGCCTTTGCTCCCCATAATAATAAGCCAGCTTCACAACTTAACTTGTCTTTTCTTATCTGAAAGGATCATAACTGCTCAGATCTGATATAATAATGCCACCCATGGAAGACTATGGGCGGGATTCTCCGACCCTCCGCCGGGTCGCAGAATTGCTGGGGGTGAACCCCGCCCCCGCCGACCGGCGAATTCTCCAGCCCTCCAAAAGTCAGGGAGCCGTGAGTCGCGCCGCCCGCCCCGGAGAATGGCGGGGACCGGCGCGACTCAATGTGCCCCGGGGCTGCCCGAAGTCTCCGGCCTGCGATGGGCCGAAGTCCCGCTGTTCTTTTGCCAGTCCCGCCGGCGTGGATCAGACTAGGTCCCTTACTGCCGGGACCTGGTGGCGCGGGCGGGCTCCGGGGTCCTGGGGGGGGGTGGGGAGGGGGGGGGGCACGGGGCGATCTGGCCTCTGGGGGGTGCCCCCACAGTGGCCTGGCCCGCGGTCGGGACCCATCGATCGGCGGGCGGGCCTGTGCCGTGGGGTTACTCTTTTACTACATGTCGGCCATATCAGCCTCCACGATGGCCGACGCGTAGGTGACCCCTGCCCTGCACATGCGCGGGGATGACATCAGCAGCCGCTGACGCACCCGCGCATGCGCGGACTCTCGCCGACTGGCGGAGTCCCTTCGGCCCTGGCTGGCGTGGCACCAAAGACCTTCCACGCAAGCCGGCGGGGCGCAAACCACTCCGGCCTTGCCCCTGAAAGGTGCAGAGGATTCCACACCTTTGGGGCGGGCCGACGCCGGAGTGGTTCACGCCACTCCGTCCCGCCGGGACCCCCCCGCCCCGCCGGGTACGGGAGAATCCCGCCCTATATGCTTGACTCGAGATAATATGGGGTCCTTCTGGATCAAAAACCTCACCTATTGCGCCGACACAGATAACGTATCGAGAAGGTTTAGAGCAAGAACAATTTGCTGTGGTACTGGTGGAAGTGGTATACATTCCGGTAGGGGAAGGTGACTTAGAGTGTCCACGTTTCATCTGTGTGTGCTCAGTCTATGCTGAAAGGTATACTCATCGGCTGCTAACAATAGAGCCCAATGTTGAGCCCTAGCTGAAGTTATGGGAGGGATGGCTTTATCCTCCCTAAATAAGCCTAATATGGGTTTGTGGTCAGTAACTACTATGAAATGCCATCAATAAATATTGATAGAACTTGTTCACTTCAAAGATTACGGCTAGTCCCTCTTTTCTGATTTGAGAGTAAGCTTATGCAGCACTCATCAGAGTCCTCGAGGCATAGGCGATAAGTCTTTCAACACCATCTTCCATCTTATGCGATAAAACCACCCCAATCCCAATCCCGACAGGAGACACATTGCAGGTAAGAATAGTCTCTTTTGAGGGGTTAAAATGAATGAAGATACTGGAGGACAGCCAAGCCTGTTTAACCCGATCAAAGGCTTCTTTCTGATGCTCTCTCCAATTCCATCTCTGGTGCTTCTTGAGCAGTGTGTGTGTGGTGAATTATATGCCATCGTAATTCGGGCCTTGCATGTATTGTGTCCTTGTGGGCTCTCTATGTGAGCCGTTGCACGGCTCTGCCCATAGGGGGAGATTAGGAGTTTGTACTGGGCTCCACCCTTGGCTCCGCCCATGGCTCCACCCATGGCTCCTCCCACTAACCGGAAGTATAAAGCACTGCAGCCGTAAGCCTGCTCTCCGTCCCTCTGGTCGCAGGCTGGCTTAGTTGTAAGACTATTAAAACCACTGTTTACTTCCAATCACGTGTCTACGGCAGCACGGTAGCATTGTGGATAGCACAATCGCTTCACAGCTCCAGGGACCCAGGTTCGATTCCGGCTTGGGTCACTGTCTGTGCGGAGTCTGCACATCCTCCCCGTGTGTGTGTGGGTTTCCTCCGGGTGCTCCGGTTTCCTCCCACAGTCCAAAGATGTGCAAGTTAGGTGGATTGGACATGATAAATTGCCCTTAGTGTCCAAAATTGCCCTTAGTGTTGGGTGGGGTTACTGGGTTATGGGGATAGGGTGGAAGTGTTGGCCTTGGGTAGGGTGCTCTTTCCAGGAGCCGGTGCAGACCCGATGGGCTGAATGGCCTCCTTCTGCACTGTAAATTCTAAATTCTAGTGAATTGATGGTCACATCAGTGTGTAGGGGAGACAACAAGATGGAAAGATTAGAGATAAATCTTCTCGAATAATTCACCGTCCCATCCCCATTGCCAAAAGTAGTATCTTGAAAGACTGGCAACCACCAAGTAGAGGATCAAATAAATAGTTTATTAAGGCAAATAACTATTTACTGAGAGTGAGATAAAGGCTACCGTACTCCACGACTCTAAACTGGCAAGGAAAACCCACACTCAGGTCCAGGATTTGCATGCTATGGCCTGATTGGCCAAATGGGTCACATGACCATCTGAGAACCCACCCCTCAAAGGGGCACGCTGACACACTCATCTAACAAAAATCTATTTATGGAAGCTTCAATTCGCTCAGCATCCAAAGTCTTTTTGGAGACAGAGTTCCAGATTTTCACTACCTGATTTATCGTTCCTGGATTTAACTTTTTACAGTCCATTTATTGAACTCCATTTATAACATTTTGAACTCCATTTATAACATGGAGAACGTGACGAATGTCGTGCTCTTGTAAACAAAAGCTTCTGTCACTTCCTTGATGCTTCTGTGGTCTCCAATTGTCTGATCCTTTTGAGTAAATTTTAACCCAAACCCCCACTCAGTGAGCCCAGGAAGGCTGACATTTCACATCAATCCTGCAAGGCCCAATTTTAACCTGGTTTTGTGACGAGGTGACAGTGGGACACCCATCAGAAACCAAAGGGGCTTTTCTTTGAGTTTTGATGATTTCACCAGAACCCAACTGCTATTTTTTTCATTTTTATTCGAGTTTTTCCACTTTTACAAATAACGCAACAACCCTTCAAAACTGGAGCAGTGGAGCATAAATGCTTCTGTGTACATGGATACAGAAAACTTGGTACCTCCTTTTATAATGGGGAAAACAGTGAACAGATAAACTGTAAAAAGAAGACAAAAAGGATAAAGCTATGAAAACATGATGAAAATGGTGCACAACTTCGGCATGTAATGATTGCTCATACAGACAAAGAAAATATAGGATAAAGGTTTTGTGCTCTGTTCGGGCGTGCATCAAAATATACCTCCCCCAATCCAATCGTACCAGAGGCACTAGTGATCCTTTATAACGTCGCTTTCTCGGATAAGAAACCTGCTTGTACCTATTCCGGAAAGAGTCAACAATACTTTAACCCCGAAATAAAGACTAAGAGATACAAAAAGAATTCGCAAAAGCTTTAGTTCTATGGGGATATCTTACAACCAGAAGACCAAATCCACAAAATCTAGCACAGTACAGAGTGATCATTGTTTCAGATATATACAGAGAAGACCAGTAAATATTCATATGATTGATGCGGTTGGCATATCGCTTCATACGGAAAGTAACAAAGTAAAAGGATACCGAAAAGAGTGGGGAATCCCTGGATGCCAGGATAAGCCATGAATACATAGCTTTATGGTATAGTCCCTCCTCCATGAAGCAAGCAACCAAGGATTCTTTCACCAAGACTCGCAACACAACAGACCTTGCCCCCCCCCCCCCTCCCTCCCCCAGGGGTGCCGAAGCATCAAGACGGAGGAGAGTCTGGAGGTCCCTATATAAGATCACTTGGAGGAGAGCATCCTCCATCCAGCTGTATCTCCGATCGATAAAAAACTCTTCCGATGCTGAAGTTACGGGTATAGGGTGGATACGTGGGTTTGAGTAGGGTGATCATGGCTCGGCACAACATTGAGGGCCGAAGGGCCTGTTCTGTGCTGTACTGTTCTATGTTCTATGTTCTATGTTCTACTCAGACTCACTCTCAGGCCCCACAGCTGACAGGATACAACATCCCCAGGGGTCCCAAATGTCAAGGAGGGGAGTAGTCCAGAGGTCCCCAAAAGGGGACATCTCAGGGGAGGGTGACCTACACCATACCAGCCCCCGGACCCCCCCCCCCGCAACCTCCAACGTATCCTCAACCTGACCCAGAAAAACCTGGTTACTGTTGCCCTGATCTACTCAATCAAGCTAAATTAGAATTAACGACACACTTGAATAAGGGCTGAGAGGCCAGGGATGCACAGCCCACTCTCACAACCGATCATGCCCAGGCATGCACTGGTACATATCCCCCCCCCCCTCCCCCCCACACCACCAACACTGGACGTGCCAACGAAAAAACAAAAACAAGGAACGTGGTTTTGTCCAGTATACATAATCTGCCTGCACCTTCTTCGGAGGCAAGCAAGGATTTCTTAATCCCAAACTAAAAAAAAACAAAGAAAAACACACCAATAGAACAAATGCGGGGTTGTCCTCACCTGCAGATTTACTATGCCATACAACCCCCCACTCATTTATAAATAAAGTGAAGGGTACCAAAAATATACTCCCTCAGTGCAAAAGCACGGATTATAGCCCTTTAAAGAATAAAAACCAGGTAAATACTACTCAGCCACTTTCTCAGTATGTTTTTCACTGTATAACAGGATAACAGGCAACCAACACCTCTCTGTTCATGTATCATACACCCTTGTCAGGATAGAAGGCAATAACACAACATCAGAGTGAAGTCACAAGGGAACAAAGTTCAGGATTAATGATGAACTGTAGGATAATATAACCATCCACTGGAAAGGCCACAGCCACGGCAGGATTGTCGAGCAACAATCAGGATCTTTTCAGAGATCCACCAAAGCTCCTGAACCTCTGTCATGTCATAATTGCGGTGACCCAGTGAAGAAGCACCGAGGCTCTGGCAAGTGTTGGCAACCCGCCGTGTCCATCCGTCTTCAATCCTTATTGATCGACACCGAGGTCAAGACAAATAAGACCTGTGGTCGGGGTCTCCGATTGACCCCAGGCCTCGAACACCGGATACAATGTGCTCAGTCGAACGTGAAAATCCCAACCTTCAAATCGAGGTTGAGAAAGCATGCAAATCAGTTCTTCAGCCAGGAGTTCATCCCCAGCTTTCCTCAGGATACTGGGTGCATGACCACTCCTTCTCTGGCCCTGTCTCCCCAAATCAACCAGGATGTTTGATATATCATGCGGCAGAATTTCGAAGGACAGAAGGCGAACCCTCACTAAGGAAACTTCCCTATTGATTGACGGGATTCTCTTCTCTTCTTCATCCATTCACTTTAGGATAACTCGCAGTTCATCAAGGTGAGCACCAATAACCTGTGCCAGGGAGCTGCGACCATTGTCCACAACTTCATTCATAATGGCAACCATCATTTTGATGCTAATGGCATCGCTGAGGCGTAGGTCCGCTCACTAGCAAAACCGCCACTGCGAGCTGGGTCCCATTCTGACCACCTCATTCAAGCAATGATTTTCTTGACTTAATCTGACTCACTATTGTCAAATGTCAACCAGGATCTTCCAGGAACACAGCAGAAATTAGACACATCAGGGTTCAATAACTACGCATTGTACATCAGGATAACAAAAAAGGATTAAAAGATTAATGGCAACAGATCCCACAAAAGTGCAGGCTCTCTGTGGTGATAACCACTGTAGATATGCGTACTTGCAGTAAGGGGATGTATGGCTGTACCTGTAATACAGGTTCTTCCGGTAAGCCCCTGCCGGCTAGCTCCGCCCACATGGAGCTTGTGTATAAATATGCGTGTGAGTCACTCAGACTCTAGACTTCAGTTGCAGCCGGAGGAATAGCATCACACAGTAATAAAGCCTCGATTGAACTTGTCTCTCGTCTTTGACTGTAATTGTTAGCGCCACAATTTATTGCTGTGTGATTTTCCGTACACCATGGACATCAGAATCAAGCCTGACCGTCTGCAGCTGGATCCGCAGTCGCCTCACGCCAGGAAAGACTTTGTTCACTGGCTTGCAGTTTTCGAGGCCTACATCTCTTCAGCGGACTCTCCCCCGACGGAGGCTCAGAAAAAGCAACTCCTGTACTCGAGACAGAGCTCCAGTGTCTTTCCTCTAATTCGAGATGCGACTGACTACACCAGAGCTATGGAACTGCTCAAGGAGAACTATGCACAGTCGACGAACACCCTGTTTGCGAGGCATCAACTTTGTACTCGCGTCCAGCAGCCGGGTGAGTCGATTGAGAACTTCTGGAGGGCCCTTATACCTTTGGTACGAGACTGCGATTGCCGGGCTCTCACAGCCACGGAACACTCTGACTTACTCATGCGCAATGCCTTCGTTACAGGCATTGCATCGGACCCAATCCGGCAACGACTGCTGGAAGGGGCCGCCCTCGACCTCACGACCACAAAGACTCTGGCTCTTTCCATGACGGCTGCCTCCCGTAGTTTGCGAACTTACTCCGCTTGCTGCTCGGCCCACCCATCCTACCCTTCGTGGACCCCGCAAACAGCCCCCCAGGCTCACCCGTCCTACCCCTTGTGGATCCCGCAAACGGCCCCCCCCAGCAGCCGCTCACGCGCACTACGCCTGCACTGCTCGCCGCACCGCACTCCCTGGGGGTCCCCACTGTTACTTCTGCGGTCAGCAGAAGCACCCCCGCCAATGCTGCCTGGCCTGCACCGCGACCTGCAAAGCTTGTGGCAAGAAAGGCCACTTTGCAGCGGTGTGTCAGTCCCGGACGGTTGTCGCTATCGTGCCCCCGTTCACCTCGCCTCAGTCGATCACACAATGGGCCCTGCCGTCCGCTTCCCCCGACCCCACGTGCAATCAGTGGGCGCCGCCATCTTTCACCGCCCCCACCACGTGCGCTCCATGGGTGCCGCCATCTTCATCCCCCACCGCCATGTGCGTTCGATGGGTGCCGCCATTTTGTCCGCCGCCATCTTCTCCCACATAGATACTCCAGACGCCGCCATTTTGTCCTCCCCTGGGATGGGGCCACGGGACACGGGTCGCTACCGCTCCTCGTCAGACTCATCTGACTCGACTGCGGATCGCCCGCTACTCGCCTCCGTTACGCTCGACCAGTCGCGTCTTCGCAACCTGGCACCCTCTTCATATCGGTGCTGGTCAATGGCCACGTGACCTCCTGCCTCATCGACTCCGGGAGCACCGAGAGCTTCGTCCACCTGGACACGGTAAGGCGCTATTCCCTTGCAGTCCATCCATCCAACCCGCAGATCTCTCTCGCCTTCGGTTCCCACTCTGTCCCGATCCGGGGTTTCTGCCTGGTTAAACTTACTGTACAGGGCGTGGAATTCGACCATTTCCGCCTGTACATTCTCCCCAACCTCTGCGCGTCACTCTTACTAGGCCTGGATTTCCAGTGCAATCTCCAGAGCCTCACCCTCAAATTCGGCGGACCCCTACCTCCCCTCACCGTTTGCGGCCTCACGACCCTCAACGTCGATCCTCCCTCACTCTTTGCCAATCTGACCGAAGATTGCAAGCCCGTCGCCACCAGGAGCAGACGGTACAGCACCCAGGACAAGGCCTTCATCAGGTCCGAAGTCCAGCGGCTGCTTCGGGAGGGTATCATCGAGGCCAGCAACAGTCCCTGGAGAGCCCAGGTGGTAGTGGTTAAGACCGGGGAGAAGCACAGGATGGTCGTAGACTACAGCCAGACCATCAACCGGTACACGCAGCTCGACACGTACCCCCTCCCCCGCATTTCTGATATGGTCAATCAGATTGCACAGTACCGGGTCTTCTCTACTATTGACCTGAAATCCGCCTACCACCAGCTCCCCATCCGGAAATCGGTCCGTCCCTGCGCTGCCTTCGAGGCAGACGGTCGTCTGTACCAATTTCTTAGGGTCCCCTTCGGCGTCACGAATGGAGTCTCGGTATTTCAACGAGAAATGGACCGAATGGTTGACCGGTACGGACTGCAGGCCACCTTCCCGTACCTCGACAATGTCATCATCTGTGGCCATGACCAGCAGGACCATGACGCCAACCTTTCTAAATTCCTCCACACCGCATCTCTCCTTAATCTCACGTACAACAAGGAGAAGTGCATGTTCCGCACAGACCGCTTAGCCATCCTCGGCTACGCAGTCCAAAACGGACTACTGGGGCCCGACCCCGATCGCATGCGCCCCCTCATGGAGCTTCCACTCCCCCACTGCCCCAAGGCCCTCAAATGCTGCCTTGGGTTCTTTTCTTATTATGCCCAGTGGGTCCCACAATACGCGGACAAAGCCCGGCCACTTATCCAGTCCACACATTTTCCCCTCTCGCCCGAGGCACAACAGGCCTTCGCCCGCATTCGATCTGACATAGCCAAGGCCGGGATGCACGCAGTAGACGAGACACTGCCTTTCCAAGTAGAAAGCGATGCTTCAGATGTTGCCCTTGCCACCACGCTGAATCAGGCAGGCAGACGCGTGGCATTCTTTTCCCGCACCCTCCACGCCTCCGAAATTCAACATTCGTCTGTTGAAAAGGAGGCCCAGGCAATCGTTGAAGCGGTGCGTCACTGGCATTACCTGGCCAGAAGGAGATTCACTCTCCTCACTGACCAACGGTCGGTAGCCTTCATGTTCAACAACACGCAGCGGGGCAAGATTAAGAATGACAAAATCTTGCGGTGGAGAATCGAGCTCTCCACCTTTAACTACGAGATCTTGTATCGCCCCGGCAAGCTCAACGAGCCCCCAGACGCCCTCTCCTGAGGTACATGTGCCAGCGCACAAGTGAACCAGCTCCGTGCCTTGCACGAGAGCCTTTGCCATCCGGGGGTCACTCGCTTGTACCATTTAATCAAAGCCCGCAATCTGCCCTACTCCGTCGAGGAAGTACAGACAGTCACCAGAGACTGCCAGGTCTGTGCCGAGTGCAAGCCGCACTTCTACCGGCCAGATCGCGCGCGCCTGGTGAAAGCGTCCCGCCCCTTTGAACGCCTCAGCGTGGACTTCAAAGGGCCCCTCCCCTTCACCGACCTACATCCTTAGTGTGGTCAATGAATTTTCTAGGTTCCCCTTCGCCATCCCATGCCCGGATATGACGTCTGCCACCATCATCAAGGCCCTGGATTTCATTTTCGTCCTGTTCGTTTTCCCCGACTACATCCAAAGTGACAGGGGATCCTCGTTCATGAGTAATGAGCTGCGTCATTTCCTGCTCAGCAGGGGTATCGCCTCCAGCAGGACAACCAGCTACAACCCCCGCGGAAACGGGCAGGTAGGGAGGGAGAACGGGACGGTATGGAGGGCCGTCCAGCTGGCCCTACAGTCCAGGAACCTCCCAGTCGCTCACTGGCAGCAGGTCCTCCCTGACGCGCTCCATTCCATTCGGTCACTACTGTGCACCGCAACTAACAACACACCCCATGAACGTGTTTTTGCCTTCCCTTGGAAGTCTACATCCAGGGTGTCGCTCCCAACGTGGCTCACGACGCCGGGCCCAGTCCTTCTCCGTAGGCATGACCGGCACCACAAGGCGGAACCCCTGGTGGACAAAGTACGCCTTCTCCACGCCAACCCTCAGTATGCCTACGTGGAGTTCCCCGACGGCCGCCAGGACACAGTCTCGCTCTGGGACCTGGCTCCCTCAGGTGCCGATCCCATGCCCACTCCCCTTTTTCCCCCCGCGCCACCCTCCTTTTCCCCGGCGCCCCCCTATTCATCCCCACCAGGTCCATCCCTCGTGCCCCTGCCCACACTGGACAACACGGAAGATTTTGGCTCGCTCTCGGAGTCAACCCGCCAGCAGCCAGCACCAACACCGCCAGCACCTGCACCGACGTCGCCACCACAGCTACGCCGATCACAGCGGAACATTCGACCGCCGTTTCGGCTCAACCTATAACCTGCTGACCGGATGGACTCTTGGTTTTCTTTGTTTGGACCCTTTTGTAAATATTTCATCCTTTGTATCATAGCTATACATCACCACCGCCGGACTCATTTTTTACAGGAGGTGAATGTTGTGATAACCACTGTAGTGATGTGTACTTGCAGTAGGGGGATATATGGCTGTACCTGTAATACAGGTTCCTCCGGTAAGCCCCTGCTGGCTAGCTCCGCCCACAGGGAGCTTGTGTATAAATATGCGTGTGAGTCACTCAGACTCTAGTCTTCAGTTGCAGCCGGAGGAATAGCATCACACAGCAATAAAGCCTCAATTGAACTTGTCTCTCGTCTTTGTTAGCGCCACACTCTCCTGGTCACATATCACATGAGCCCCCCCCCCCCCCAGCCCACCCCGCCCCACAATTGCTTCTTTAACCAGAGGCCTGGTTGCGGGAAGTTGTGGCTTTCAGACTGGTGGGAAAGGGGGGGGTGGGACCAAAAAGGTGAATACTATTTTTAACTTTTTGGGGGACAAATGAATGCTCTTTCAGGAGCCAGGGTAATCTTTAGGCTTCCCCTGCCCCTGGCTTCCCACAAATTTAGGAAATTTGTCCTGACATCTTTCCTATGTGGAGGTCACCATATTCCAGTGTTCCTGCAGCTGACAGCAGCCTCCTTTTGTCCAATGTTTGGCCAGTTGCCACTTGGAAAAAACTAATGGAAGAAACAGTTGAATGTGATAGTGACCTTCGCACCAATGGAAAGAACGTCTTCATCTAGCAACAGTTAACTGCCAGTCAACTCAACAAGTTAGCACACCTCAGTGAAATAACAGTGGTGATGACTGGTGCTATCTGAAAAGTCCAGGTAGGACTATTGGGATCTGAAAATGTTCGGATGAAGGGTGAGGAACGTTATGAAAATTATGCCTGAGATATCAGAGAAGGTCAATTTCTTACCTGATCATGAATGAATTCTCTCAATATTGGCGTGTAAGGAATTGCTATTGTGAACTAGAAGTAAGTAATGTTGTGCACGGCTGTTGTTGTAAAAGGAAGGAGCAAACCTGGGAAAGCAACAGATTAGCACAATATAACAGTGAGGGATAATGTGGTTAGAAAAATGCAGATTAAACTACCAAGAAAGTGAAAACAATTGCAGTTTCTAACTGAGATTCATCTTCAACACACTTTTCAGAAACCAATGTTCGAATGGCCTGACAATCCAAACAGTCATGGGACAGTTTAAATGGGACAGGAGTGCTTTGAAGGAGAACTAAACTGATAGTCCTCTTAAATTCTCTTCCTTCTAGGCAGATTCAAGCCATAATTTCAAATAGGACTCTGCCAAACTGGGCACAAACTCAGCTGGGTTACAGATACATTGGCAAAGTTCCACTTCGCACAACTTGTGAGACCATCAACAGCATGGGATGAGGGAATTAAATGGGAATGGACTGCGCAAGATCTGATCACACACATCCCAATCTTCAATAGACAGGGCTACCACAGGAATACCTGGTATTGGGAACACCACAGGAAAACCTTGTCAACACAGTCAGATGTAAGGTTGACTGAGGGCTATTTGTTAGAAGTTAGGTGTGCCAGGAGGTAGCATCTTTCATTTTCTGCATGTGTGTAAGGTGAATACACACTCCTCCCCATTCAGAAATCTCAGTCAGCACTTCTGACTTCTTGGATAGAGGAATCCCAGATGCACTCCTGGCCCTCCAGTTTCTGCTTGAAGCTTCTCCTCCTGACCCAAAGAACTTGGCAGTGGGAGCTACATGCTGGCAGACACTGGACAAGATGGCTGACATTTTCCAGCAACCTGGTCTTCACAAATCAGCAAACATCGTTGCCGTGAAATGCAGAACACCATACCTTGGTATTGGTAGCCTCTTTTACAGCATGATCATCTGAGCAGTTATTATTATAAATGATTGTAAATGTTAGCAAGCTGCTTAACCAACAGATCATTACAGTCAACCAATTAATGTCCTTATTTGAAAAACGTATGCATCTTCGCCAAAGAAAAGTTCGCAAAAGAAAAGGACTTTGTGGAAGATGATTCTTGGGTAAGGTGTGTTGGGAGTCTGGGTCATGTTGACATCAAAAAAGAAGGAGGTATTGGGTATCCTAAAATATATTAAGGCAGAGAAGTCTCCTGGGCTGGATGGGATTTACCCCAGACTACTAAGGGAAGTAAGGGAGGAAATTACTGGGGCCTTGACTGACATCTTTGTATCCTCATTGGCTACAGGTGCGATCCCTGAGGACTGGAGAATAGCTAATGTGGTACTGCTGTTTAAGAAAGGTAGCAGGGATTATCCAGGAAACTATAGACCAGTGAGCTCACGTGAGTAGTAGGTAAATTATTGGAGAGAATTCTCAGGGATAGGATTTATACTCATTTGGAAACAAATGGACTGATTAGCGATAGACAGCATGGTTTTGTGAAGGGAAGGTCGTGCTTCACTAACTTGATCGAGTTTTTCAGGAGGTGTCAAAGATGATTGATGAGGGGAAGTCGGTGGGTGTTGTTTACATGGACTTATGTAAAGCCTTTGACAAAGTGCCTCATGGCAGACGGGTACAAAATGGTGAGTCACTCTGAATTAGAGGTGCGATGGTAAGATAGATACAGAACTGGCTCGGTCACAGAAGGCAAAGGGTAGCAGTAAAAGGGTGTATTCAGAATAGAAGGTTGTGACTAGTGGTGTTCCACGGGGATATGTGCTGGGGCCTTTGTTGTTTGGAGTGTACATAAAGTGATTTGGAGGAAAATGTAGCTAAGAACAACAAAGAACAAAGAAAATTACTGCACAGGAACAGGCCCTTCAGCCCTCCCAGCCTGTGCCGATCCAGATCCTTTATCTAAACCTGTCGCCTATTTTTCAAGGATCTACTTCCCTCTGTTCTGCGCCCGTTCATATATCTGTCGAGATGCATCTTAAATGATGCTATCGTGCCCGCCTCTACCACCTCCGCTGGCAAAGCGTTCCAGGCACCCACCACCCTCTGCGTAAAAAACTTTCCACGCACATCTCCCTTAAACTTTCCCCCTCTCACCTTGAAATTGTGACCCCTTGAAATTGACACCCCCACTCTTGGAAGCTGATCTGATTAGTAAATTCGCGGATGACACCAAGGCTGGTGGAGAGGCAGATAGTGTTGAGGATTGTCAGAGAATACAGCAGGACATAGATAAATTGGAGACTTGGGAGAGAAATGGCAAATGGAGTTTAATCCAGACAAATGTGAGGTAATGCATTTTGGTAGGTCTAACATCGAGGGGAAATATACCTTAAATGGCAAAACCCTTAGGAATTTAGAAAGTCAGAGCAATCTGGGTGTGCAGGCCCACAGATCTTTGAAAGTGGCAACGCAAGTGGACAAGATAGTCAAGAAAGAATATGGAATGCTTACCTTCATTGGATGGGCATCGAGAATAAAAACTGGCAAGTCATGCTACAGTTGTATAGAACCTTGGTAAGGCCACACTTAGAATATTGTGCACAATTCTGGTTGCCACACTACCAGAAGGATGTGGAGGCTTTCAAGAGGGTGCAGAGGAGGTTTACCAGGATGTTGCCTGGTCTGGAGGGTGTCAGCTATGTGGAGAGGCTGAATAACCTCGTACTGTTATCATTAGAAAGACGGACGTTGAAGGGTGACTTGATAAAGGCCTACAGGATTATAAGGGACATTGATAGAGTGGATGGGCAGGCACTCTTTCCCAGGGTGGAGGGGTCAGTCACCAGGGGGCATAGGTTTAAGGTCCGTAGGGCAAACTTTAGAGGAGCTGTGTGCGGCAGATTTTTTACACAGAGGGTGTTGAGTGCCTGGAAGAAGTTGCCGGGGGAGGTTGTGGAAGCAGATACATTAACGTCGTTCAAAAGGCATCTTGACAAATACATGGATAGGATGGGTATAGAGGGATGCGGCACAAGGAAGTGCTGAGTTTTTTGGCCAAGGTTCGTATCATAACCGGTACAGGCTTGGAGGGCCAAAGGGTCTGTTCCTGTGCTGTATTGTTCTTTGTTCTTTGTTCTTTTTCATAGTATCCCTGCAATGCAGAAAGAGACTATTCGGCCACTGAACTTGTACTGGCCCTCCGAAAGAGCACCCTACCTCGCCCATCCACTGTCCAATCCCCATAACCCCACCTAACTTTTGCACAATAAGGGGCAATTTAACATGACCAATCCCATAATCTGCACATCTTTGGACTGTGGGAGGAAACTGGGGCACCCGGAGGAAACCCATGCAGGCACAGGGATAAATGCCCGAAAGCAGATTGAGGTCAACTGCAGGAAGCAAAATCGATCTTCATCTCCCTCAGACAAGGTCAGTGCTGCCCAATGACACACTTCCACCACCACCTCAGCTGGGATGAGTTTACTCAGCAGAATTGAACCAGCGACTCTCCTGGTCTTCATGGCTCAGCACGCACATTGTACTGTTAGTCATTTTTCTTCAGAAGAGGGCAGTAGACGTGTATCACAGATGGTAATGTGCACAATTGAGAACAGTGCGCATTGGTGAGATTTTTAGACCAGGGAAGAGGTCGAGGAAATGAAGGTGCAGAATGTAAATAGGTGTCCTGCTTCCAGCAGACATCTGCACCGACACATAAAGCTTTTATCATGCCTACACTCGCAGGCAGGGAAGCAAAATGATGCAGTGTACATAAACTTAATTTTATGTGCTGCATATATAGCATTTTGCGGGAGAGGAAATCATTTCTTTTTACACTGATAAAATGTCGTTGTTTTATTTGGTTACTTTGTGCAGTCATCTGACAGATGTCTAGATATTACATCCCACCTCAAAAGATAGGGGTTACCGATCAAGTCAGTGAAGGTGGATGAAGAGCAGATCATTTCTCATTGACATCTATTAACTTGGAGACATATTTGGTCTCAATGACCTTAAGTCTCCTTCGCAAACTGCCACATAGTTAAGGGGTCTAAATTGAACATGTTCAGAATGGGAGGATCACCTCATATTAAAGGACACACTCTGAGAAAGAGGTTTCTATCCTGGATTAATGCCAACCGAGCTTCATAATGCCATTGCTTCACATTTCTTCTGACTGGTGCCCAGATGCAAATGTTAGATTTTACATTCTTTAGTAAAACTGACGTTTATTTCAGTGAGTGAAGGAGAACAGTTTCAAAAATGTGATTTTTTTTTTGCACTACATAAATATGTACAAAATTGATGAATACGTATTGCAGCCAATAAAAGTGTCATTTTTGATAGCAGTGCCAAGATTAAACCAGTACAGAGTCTGGTTTGGTCAGATTATACATTGCAGCCTTGATTCTAAACTTTCAAATATCTTTTTCTTTTTCAATGATTCAGAAAGATAAATTATTTTCAGTGATAAAGCTTTTATTTTCCACATGCGCATGACTACGATTTAATGTGAAAAAATCCTTCTGCAGGGAGCATCTATCTTACGTAATAAAAACCCACAGAGAATTGGTCTTAATCGGTTAATACTCCATTTTACATTAGAAATTCAACATCTTGAAATGCACTTTACACATTGAAAGATATGTGCTTTGCAAATGACCTCAACAGCTTACGCTTATTAGCCACAGCAATTCTAACAGGTTTGGCGTGTTTGTTACTTCTCAATCTTTGCTGAAAGGTGAGTGACAAAACTATGCAATGGCATTGATAATGTAAAATTATAATTCTGCGAGCATTTCCCCCCACAAATGTTTTTAATAAATTAAAATACTCTACACTTCTCATCGACCCGACATTGCAAATCTCAGAATGATAAATCTAAAGAAGACACCCGTGGAGTGAAACACTCAAATGAATAGACCTTCAAAGGACTTAGAACATAGGACATAGAACATTACAGCGCAGTACGGGCCCTTCGGCCCTCGATGTTGCGCCGACCTGTGAAACCATCTGAAGCTTATCTGACCTACACTATTCCATTTTCATCCATATGTCTATCCAGTGACCACTTAAATGCCCTTAAAGTTGGCGAGTCTACTACTGTTGCAGGCAGGGCGTTCCACACCCCTACTACTCTCTGAGTAAAGAAACTGCCTCTGACATCTGTCCTATATCTACCACCCCTCAATTTAAAGCTATGTCCCCTCGTGTTGGTCATCACCATCCGAGGAAAGAGACTCTCACTGTCCACCCTATCTAACCCTCTGACTATCTTATATGTCTCTATTAAGTCACCTCTCAGCCTTCTCCTCTCTAACGAAAACAACCTCAAGTCCCTGAGCCTTTCCTCGTAAGACCTTCCCTCCATACCAGGCAACATCCTGATATGAAAATGAAATGAAAATCGCTTATTGCCGCAAGTAGGCTTCAATGAAGTTACTGTGAAAAGCCCCAAGTCGCCACATTCCGGCGCCTGTCCGGGGAGGCTGGTACGGGAATCGAACCGTGCTGCTAGCCTGCTTGGTCTGCTTTAAAAGCCAGCGATTTAGCCCAGTGAGGTAGACCAGCCCCTACCGAGGTAAACCAGCCCCTACAAATCCTAGTAAATCTCCTCTGAACCCTTTCCAAAGCTTCCACATCCTTCCTATAATGTGGTGACCAGACCTGCACGCAGTACTCCAGGAGCGGCCGCACCAGAGTTATGTACAGCTGCAGCATGACCTTGTGGCTCCGAAACTCAATCCCCCTACTGATAAAGGCTAGCACACCATATGCCTTCTTAACAGCCCTATTAACCTGGGTGGCAACTTTCAGGGATTTATGTACCTGGATGCCGAGATCTCTCTGTTCATCTACACTACCAAGAATCTTGCCATTAGCCCAGTACTCTGCATTCCTGTTACTCCTTCCAAAGTGAACCACCTCACACTTTTCCGCATTAAACTCCATTTGCCACCTCTCAGCCCAGCTCTGCAGCTTACCTATGTCCCTCTGTATCCTATAACATCCTTCAGCACTATCCACAACTCCACCAACCTTCGTGTCATCTGCAAATTTACTAACCCATCCTTCTACACCCTCTTCCAGGTCATTTATAAAAATGACAAACAGCAGTGGCCCCAAAACAGATCCTTGCAGTACACCACTAGTAACTGAACTCCAGGATGAACATTTGCCATCAACCACCACCCTCTGTCTTCTTTCAGCTAGCCAATTACTGATCCAAACAGCTAAATCACCTTCAATCCCATACTTCCTTATTTTCTGCAATAGCCTACCGTGGGGAACCTTATCAAACGCCTTACTGAAATCCATATACACCACATCAACCGCTTTACCCTCATCCACCTGTTTGGTCACCTTCTCAAAAAACTTAATAAGGTTTGTGAGGCATGACCTACCCTTCACAAAACCGTGTTGACTATCGCTAATCAACTTGTTCTTTTCAAGATGATTATAAACCCTATCTCTTATAACCTTTTCCAACATTTAACCCACAACCGAAGTAAGGCTCACAGGTCTATAATTACCAAGGTTGTTTCTACTCCCCTTCTTGAACAAGGGGACAACATTTGCTATCCTCCAGTCTTCCGGCACTATTCCTGTCGACAAAGACAGCATAAAGATCAAGGACAAAGGCTCTGCAATCTCCTCCCTGGCTTCCCAGAGAATCCTAGGATAAATCCCATCTGGCCCAGGGGACTTATCTATTTTTACATTTTCCAAAATTGCTAACACCTCCTCCTTGAGAACCTCAATTCCATCTAGCCCGGTCGACTGATCGACTGAACCTGAGTATTGTACCAGCTTTCACATTCTCATGACACCCCAATGTGTTCTATTGCCAATGAACTACTTTCTGCATTGTAATCAATGGTGTTTTCTAGACAAACATGACAGCTCATTTGCACCTAGCCAAATCCCCCAAACACTTCTTCTCCTTGGGCAGCCCTTCAGCATGGAGGATGACTTGCTTCCACCCTGGGGAGGTGGGTTCTGCGGTGGCTGAATAGTCCGATCCTGGATATGCAGACTCTGCCACAGGTCGGCAGGGGGTGCCTGATGCGGTAGGTTGGTGGGACTCTCCTTCCGCTGTTTACACTTGTCCTCCATGTGCTCTGTCCTATGACAAATGGCCCTAAGCTACAAATGAGCTGAATGACCAGTTACTTTCTATTTTGGAGGTGTTTTTTGAGAATCCAACATCTCCCCTACTGCTCTTCAAATACTGCCATCGGTTCTTTTACCTCGACTTGAACAGATACACATGTTAACAGTTTAACATCTCATCCATAAGACACCACCTCTACCAATGCAACACCCTGAAGTGCCAGCCTAGATTATGTTTTTAGGGCCTGGAGTGGCGTTTGAACCTATGGCCTCCTGACTCAGGAAGTGAGAACATTATCACTGAGGCAAACATGCAGATATTAGGGTGAATTTTCGATTTTACCAGCTGGTCATTCAGCAGGACAGTGGTGAAATGCAGAAAGGAAACAATTATAGATGGCTCATAATTTATCTTTCTGAATCATTGAAAAATAAAAAGATATTTGAAAGCTTAGAATCAAGGCTGCAATGTATAATCTGACCAAACCAGACTCTGTACTGGTTTAATCTTGGCACTGCTATCAAAAATGACAACTCCATACACCCCCTTCCCCCCAGGGCTGAATCACCAATTCTTCATTCTTTCACTCTCACTCATTTCAATTGAAAAGTCAACAGACCCTGTCCACATTCTATCAGGCTGTTTCTCCATTTCTCATTTCTACAATCTACCCAGGACCCTATACAAACAAAGTTGTGCACATGCAGATGTACTTTGCTTGGCGTACTGAGGTGCAAGTGCTGTGGCTGGAGCAACAGAACTAGTGACCCAGTAAATCCAAACTGGCCCAGGCAATATAGAGAACTCTCGATAGCAAAAGATATTATGTGACTATGTTTTAATTAAGGGGCATAAACGATTGATTAAACCAGATATGTGGCGGTCTCTTTTGACAAAGGGTGAAATAGGTGTTAAATGGGTGCTGTGTTAATGAGTTGTGCTTGTTTCAAAGTTTGTATTTAACACACAATTTTGATGCAACTTACTGATTAATGTAATTGCCACAACTTTGCAGGAAGTGAGGAACCAGAAACTTATAGTTTTGGCACTCATGCTGATGAGAAACAACTGTCATGAATCAGTTTAAGTGTGTTCCTCTCTCACACTTCCACTGGAATGCACAATGGCATGTTACAGGGACAGGGGCAGAGGGCTCAAAGGTTCTCAGGTATAGCTCTCAAAGACTTCATGGAGGAGGTTAAAGGTGGCAATTGTGGTCGACTCCAGCAGCTCAATATGGGGTGAATTTGCAGGGTCTCTTTTCATTACATCTCATCTTCTTTCCACTGACGTTCGCAGAAAGGTAGTTTTTGGAGGTTCATTTACCAATCTCTAATTTGACCAAAATAAAAAATCTTGATGCCTGACTATCTGCCTGATCCCCCAGGGGACCTGATCGAATACCTTCCTGACTCCCCAGGGGACCTGACTGAATACCTTCCTGACCCCCCAGGGGGCCTACCCAATTACTCTCTTGATGTCCCAGCAGACCTCCATCTACCCTCCTGACGAGCCCTACCAACTGCCCTCCAGACACCCCGCATGTACCCTGACTACCCTCCCCACCTCGTGACTATCCTCCCCACACCGCTGACTAACCCGCATCCATGCGACCACAGTGCATAGAATTTACAGTGCAGAAGGAGGCCATTTGGCCCATCGAGTCTGCACCAGCTCTTGGAAAGAACACCCTACCCACCGACCCTCCAACTGCAGCCCCAAACTCTGACTGCCCTTCCCGTCACCCCGACTGCTTTCCCCAACCCCCGACTACTCCACAACTCCTATTCCCGTTACCACCCTCCCCCCAAATACATCCCCATCCCTTACTGCGCCCCCCACCCCCAACTACTCTCCCAACCCACCAATGGGACGACATGACTCTCCGTCCCCCTCTCTCCCCCCCACTGCCCTGACTACCCTCCTGACCCCCCCCCTCACAACTACCCTCTCCACCTACGGACTGCCTTCCCCCACCCCTCCGAATATCCCCAATCCTCCCGACATCCCACACTGACCATCCTCCCCACTGATCACTCACAACTGACCAGCTGATTCCCCCCCATTGAAAACCCACCCCACTGACCACCCGACCAGCCCCTCACTGACCACCTAACCCTCCCCCTCCACTGACTACCTCCCGCCCTCCCCTATCCTACCCGCGTAGTTTACACACTTACCTTCTCTCTGGTTTCTCTCTGGACTTTTAAACCTACCTGCTTTCCAGCAGCTGGCGCATTTACAAAAGGGAGGATGCCATCCTTACCCTCAACCCTCCTGCACTCAGCTGAAGGCCTTGAGAACCCGCTGCATGGCACTTTTCTCACCCAACCTAGTTAGAAGGTTGGGTGAGAAAGATGTGGCTGCATTTCAGAGTATATGAACAGGAGTGGAGAGGCTGTGATTACTCCTCCACTGAAATTATGGCCCTTTGTTTTTGAATTAGGGCTGGGAGTGTGGCTGCGATTTAGGGATAGACTCTCCAGTCAGTGGTTATCTCAATTGGTATGCTGCTGAGATACTCCCTCCAGCTGAATACTCTACTCCTGCAATAATTTAAACGCTGCTACCCAGCCTGTTGCCGGGAATCTTCTCTGGGGACATGGACTTGCTACAAAAGATTTGGGGCGGGATTTTCTGCGCAACCCGCCCTGTGTTTTTTGGCGGCAGAGGCAGCCCATCAGCGGGATCTTCTGGTCCCACCATTGGCAACGGGAAACCCGAGGCGAGGTTGGCGCCATCGGTGGGACTGGAATATCCCGACGACTTGAACAGCCGGTAAAATCCGTCCTTTGGGTCTGCCATTGTGCGTGGAATGACAACTAGCAATGTAGTTGTATGTTTAAGTTAGAATATTGTGCCACTAGTTTTGCTTCCACCTAAAGGATTGTAGCCACCGAAGTTGGCCACTTCCCGACCCAAAATGGCGATTTACAAAGGCTGCAGGGAAAACTGGACAATTATAAAGAGACAAGCAGTTTGCAGAAGTTCATGTGTATTCTGGCTGCAAAGAAAGCAGACAGCACCTAAACCAGCAGTTTGCATATTAATGAAGCGATCCCCGGGAACAATGGATACAACGATTAGCTACAATTGGGACATTCTATGGCAGGTCAGACTTCCCGGCGCCAACAGGAACATTGTGGATAGCACAATCGCTTCACAGCTCCAGGGTCCCAGGTTCAATTCCGGCTTGGGTCACTGTCTGTGCGGAGTCTGCACATCCTCCCCTTGTGTGCTTGGGTTTCCTCCTTGTGCTCCGGTTTCCTCCCACAGTCCAAAGATGTGCAGGTTAGGTGGATTGGCCATGATAAATTGCCCTTAGTGTCCAAAATTGCCCTTAGTGTTGGGTGGGGTTACTGGGTTATGGGGATAGGGCCGGGTGCTCTTTCCAATAGCCGGTGCAGATTCGATGGGCTGAATGGCCTCCTTCTGCACTGTAAATTCTATGAAATTCTATGAAACCGCACCGCGATCGAGGGACAGCGTCAGTATTGGGGATTCGTACCAATCGATTGGGATGAGACCCAATCAATTGACAGTAGGATCGGGGTCCGCCCAAAAGGGCGCAAAGCCCCTGGGATCTATAAAAGTCAGGTCCCAAGTCTAGCTCGGTCTCTTAGCCGGCCCTCCCAGCAGAACACCTTTGCAGCAGCTCTCTAAAAACTTGACCGTGAGAAGGAGAGGCCTGGCCAACAGCTACACCAACAAGTAAGTGTCCAACCAACGCTCGCTACGAGAATAGACACTGCTGACCCCTTAGCCTGTACCAACTGGGAAGCCTGCAGTCTCAGGACAGAACAAGAGGCCATTGTTCCCTGATCCAGTGGGTTCCCTTATCGAAGATAAGTATTGGCTTATAGTGGTAGGAATAGTTTAGTCCGTTAGTATTAGTTGCATGAGTATTGATTTACTGTGTAAATAATAAATGTGTTTGATTGAATCTTACTAACTGGTGTATTGAGTCATTGATCTGAACTTGAACTTGAACCTTGTGGCGGTATCATAAAGATACCTGGCGACTCTAGAGCTAAGGAATAAAACATAGCCAATTGAGTGTAAAGCACACTCACCAGAATGCGCAACAGGATCATGTGAGAGCACTTGTTCAGCCCCTCTACCAATACACCCTCAAAGCCTTTCTGTTAATGTTTGAACATTGAATGCCAACTATTAGTGCCAACATGCCATTCAATCCAAGCACTGAGAAATGAGCGGTTAGAATCATTCACCAGGAAATGGCGATAAAATGAGGATGGGAAAAGAGTACGACCCAATCAGATTTTCCCCGGAGCCAGGCCCTGTTGTGCTTCAAAATATGTGAGGGGGTCTGGGCAGATATTCTCATCCAAGTAGTCTCACCTTTTGGCTGTGGAGTTTCAGAATTTTGTGTTTATTATTTACATTTAGGAACTTGTTTTATTCTATTTCCCCATTATGTCCACTGTAAATAAATGTAGACTGTGTGCAGTGGGCTGGGAAAGTGGTATTTCCAGCCTCACAAAAACATTTGCTTGTTGTCCGTTAGGTGACTTGAATTTTTTTCAAATTCTCATGGGATGTGAGCAGCGTTGGCTAGGCCAGCATTTACCGCCCATCCTAAATTGCTCTTGAAAAGGTCGTGGTGAGCTGCCGTCTTGAACCTCTGCAGTCCCTGTGATGTAGGTAGACCCACAGTGCACTTAGGAAAGGAGTTCCAGGACTTTGACCCAGTGACAGTGAAGGAACGGCTAATATATTTCCAAGTCAGGATAGTGAGTGGCTAGGAGGGATGTTTGTCAAATGGCAATGGTCAGATTCTCTCTTTGTGGAGCTGGTCATTGCCTGGCACCTGTGTGGTGTGAATGTTACTTGTCGCTTGTCAGTCCAAGCCTTGATATGATCCAGGTCTTGTTGCCTTTGGACACTGCTTCTGAGGAGTCGCAAATGGTGCTGAAAATTGTGCAATCATCAGTTCTGACCTTATGATGGAGCGGAGGTCATTGATGAAAATGCACTTTCCCGAGGAACTCCTGCAGTGAAGTCCTGGGACTGATATGATTGACCTCCAACAACCACAACCATCTTCCTTTCTGCCCGGTATGACTCCAACAAGTACAGAGTTTTCTCCCTGATTCCCATGGACTCCAATTTTGCTCAGGCTCCTTGATGCATATTCGGTCAAATGTGACCTTGATGTCAAGAGCAGTCACTTTCACCTGATCTCTGAAGTTCAGCTCTTTTGTCCATGTTTGAACCAAGGCTGTAATGAGGTTATGAGCTGAGTAGCCCTGGTGGAACCCACACTGAGCAAAAGTAAGCAGGTTGCTTCCGAGTATGTATTGATCTCACCCTGCCCTCCATCATTTTGCTGAGGGAGGGCAATAGGTGGTAATCAGCAGGTGGTTTCCTTGCCCCTGTTTGACTTGATGCCATGAGGTTTCACAGACTCTGGAATTAATGTTGAAGACTTCCGGGGCAAATGCCTCCAAACTGTATTCTACTGTCCCGCCACCTCTGGTGGATCTGTCCTGACCGATGGCGGTATCTGGGACATTGTAAGGTATGATTCCATGAGTATCACTATGACAGGTTGTTGCTTAACTAGTCTTTTGTGATAGATTTTGCAATTTTGGCATAAGCCACTAGATATTAGTAAGGAGGACTTTGCAGGGTTGACAGCGCTGTCTTTGTCATTGCCTTTTCTGGGTCTTGGTCATTGCTGGGTGGTCCGACCAGTTTCATTCTTTTTAGACGTTGTGGTGGTGTGATATAACTGAATGGCTTGCTAGACTATTTCAGAGGGCATTTAAGCGTCAACCACATTGCTGTGGATCTGGAGTCACATGTAGGCCAGACGACTTAAGTGTGACAGATTTCCTTCCCGAAAGGGCATTGGTGAACCAGGCGTTTTTTTTACAATAATTGACAGTGATTTAATGGCCACCATTACTGAGAGTAGCTTTTTTTAAAAATCCAGATTTCTGTTTAATATAGGACATAACATTTAGTTCACAAGTTATGAAGCATGCTTATTGAAATTCAAATCTAACACGAGAGTAAGTATCTTGTTAGAGCCCAAGTTATAATAAACATATTTGTTACAGTGGCTCTCTATGCTGAAAAAAATTGACTCCTTCTGTTCACAAATCCCACTCCTAACATTTCCCAGATGATGAGAAGTCCGCCCTCACTTGCAATTTCATTTTGTGATTCAATGCAAACGTTTGAAGCTCACTGACCATCAGTGTAACTGGTCTGCCATTGTTTTCTGTCTGAAAACATTTTTACTGCAGGATTATTTTAAAAAAGAGGTTACTCAGTCAAATATTACTTTTCAGCACATTTTAAATAAGCACAGCACTTTAAAAAATGATTACTAAAAAGCTTATGTGCAGCAAAAAGTAAACACCAAGGAAGACAACTTGAGTGACAGGCCAGGACAGGAAACCTTATTAAGTTTTGACCTAAATGCCATCAGATGGAATGCATGTGCTTATGTTGCAATGACATGTTCTTTTAATAATGATAACCTGAGAATTGCTCACCCCTCCACAGTGTTCTTATTCCTTCATTCACCCGACTTACAGTGTTATCACAGTATTTTCAGATTTCTAGAACACCACAATTTGCAGCAAATTACTTTTATTTCCAATATAAAAAAATGCTCTCCAATGATAAATAGCTTGGTTTACATATTAAAGCAAAAAGGGAAAATCCAAACAATATTCATTATAAGTATATTTTCCAGCATAGCTCAGGTTTCTAGATCCATCACATAATCATTGTTGTATACATTTCTTTTACAACATTATGTACGGTTTAAATATTGTTTGTGTGAGTCCCATCAAAGCACTGACACTTACTGATACTCCCACAATGCATTCACCCCACGCACATTCGTCTCTACAGTTGTCTGCATTTTTTTTTAAATGTACTTAATCTTTAGGCCCACACAATCTCTTCCAGTGTTTTGCAACACCATTTCAACTGTCTTGAGTCTCTCTTATCTACAGCCTACTATCAAAATCGGCATGCTGTCTGTCCAACAAATCTTTTTTACAAGCCATGAGAACCCTTTAGGACTGAAACAACAGTCGGATTTTCCTCCGATCTACCAATAGTTTAGTGGGGGCACTGGGTTGGATCGGCAGTGTCAGAAAATTGGGCAGGAACCAATTTTTCCAGATTACTCATTTACTTTTCCATACCCATAGAATCTACAGAATCCCTGCAGTGCAGAATGAGGCCATTCGCCCCATCAGGTCTGTACCGATCCTCCGAAAAAGCACTCTACCTCAGCCCACTCGCCCGCCCTATCCCCATAATCCAGTACATTGATCATGGCCAGTCTGCCTAACCTGCACATATTTGGACTGTGGGAGTGTTCAGGAGCAGCCAGGGGAAACCCGTACAGACACGGGGAGAGCGTGCAGACTCCACACAAACATCCAAAGCCAGAATCGAACCCGGGTCCCTGGTGCTGTCAGGCAGCAGTACTAAACACTGTGCCAATGTGTCTCCCAGATGTCTAGGATGCCACTGCAAGACTTCAGCTTTGAGGAAGAAGAAAGCCGGAGAGAAGTAATGCATGGAAAAGTGCACCTGAAACCTTTCCTCACACAAATTCCCAGGCATTGTCCGAACCTCTGAGCTGCTGCCAGCATTTCGTGTTTTCTCCTGGAAGTATTGGAAAGCATATTCTAACAATAATAATGTATGTGTCATATTTTTCATCATTAATACAGCAGCAACACTGAATACTTAGAACAGCTATTCCACATTGTTAAGAGGATGAATGTGCAATTAAGGATCTAAATGGATGTAGCAGTCCGTGGAATCAATGTGTGACTGATCAATGTCAGTTTTTTCCGGTATGATCAATGGCGGCACCGTGTTTTAATTTTTTCAGGCTGCTTGCCCTTTACCTTGCTGCACATAATTGACTCCTGCAGTTTCTCTTGTCTGTTGGGCAGTGTCCAGTTGTGGGCCATTGTATGACTGGTACGTCCCGTGAGATTAAATTATGCTGATCCTGGGAAATTTGCTCGGGTAAATGAACGGTATTGTAGAGTTTTAGTGCAATGCAGCTGATCATCCCTCCTGATGTTCTCACAGCCAATGATTGCAGTGCTGCTGGGAGGCAGATATAGCCATCCACTTGTGTTCATTGTTGCATTCTCATGTCACTCCCCTTAGTCCAAACAACATGAGCTATTCAAGCACAATGGAAAGTGAAGAATGGTTTCTTGCAATAGTCTATCTTGCATGCTATCAAGAGAGGAAGCCTCAGTGTATATCCTCTGGCACAGAGAGTGATTGAACAGGTTGACACAAGTTCTTGGAGCTCAGTGTGAGGGAATATCCAGGAGTTGTTCAGGACGAGCATGATTTAACTGTGCACCAGTGTAAAGTCAGAGACAGATTGACATGCTTCAGATTGCATCCTCAATCTCTGAGCATGCAGCTACATGGACACATCTGTGCTCGACTTCAACTGCAAGACTACAACTCTGTGGAAGAAGAGGGCCTGAGAGAAGGAATGCAGGAGACCTTTCCTCTCACAAATTCCCAGGCATTGTCCGAGCCTCGGACCTGCTGCCAGGATTTCTGAGCAACCACAGGGTTCTCGGGGGGTGTTCTCCTTGCACAGCTCAGAAAGCTTACATCAAGGGACAGTCGCTAGCTTTACTTACAAAAGTGGTCAGAGTCTAATTTTTTGAAGAATATATTTCTCCTGTAGTTTATTACATCTGGGATTTGGATGTAACAGCTTTTTGTGGAACTTCAGTGATGCATAATGTCAGCCCTTGGGCAGGATTTTTTGGATGATGGATGGGGTTTCCCACCCCACTACCCAAAGAGTCAACAGGGAACGCCTCCTCCTGATCCCAGCTGCCCCGCTGCCATTTAACACCCGGCAGCTTGTTAATTGCCTCAGATTGTGGCCGGAATTCTCTGACCGTTCGCTGGGGGTGAGGTTCTCTGGTACGGCCAGCAGCACACCCCTGCCCACGGCTTTCCCGGTGGCATGGGCTGGTTTTAATGGGAATTTGCATTGACAGCAATGGGAGCAAATAACCCCCCCCCCAACAAACGGCACGCTGTCCCCCGCCGCCAGGAAACATGCACCTGGGAGGCTAGAGAATCCTGCCCTGAGACTTCTGCCCCATCTGGAGAGGAAGTTCCGCCTTAGACAGCTGCCAGTCAACCAGATTGGCCAGCAGATCTGTAGTCACATGAGCACCACGTTTGAGTAGTGGCTGCTGCTGGAACTACAGGCAGTCCCCAGAGAAGAGGAGGTTGTGGATGTTGAGTACTGTGGAACCTGTCTGGCAGGCCCCAGCGGATAGCTTGAGGGACTTGGTTTGTGTCATCAGGGAGATTTGGTTAAGGGGGTGTCTGTAACCTTGGGGACATGTGTCTCCATTAGGCACAGGGGATCTCCAAAGGGGGAACCCATCTTGCCCAACAGCAGCATATACAACGAAAGCGACTGCGCTTCCCCCTGCTGCGGGTAATATATTGGTGGGGAAGCGATGGGATGGACTATTTAAGTTGTCACTAATTGGCCACTAGTCGGCTCAAGGAGAGTTGAGCTGCCCACTGTAAAATGGGAGCTAGATCAGAGTAGATGGGTAGGTGATGTGCAGGCCTCCCAGGTGCATGTTTCCCGGCAGCGGGGGCACCTTCAAACCCATGGGTGGGATACCGTAAAATATAATTCTTCACGTTCAAATGCAGTTGCAGCCAATGAGCTGAATTAACAGTATTGGGGACTGTGTCTCCCTGATTTTGTGCTGTCATTGAGACTGGGTAGGTCGTTTGGCCTACATTGTTGTAGCCATACATCTGGGTTATATTCCCTGTGAGCACAGCTGTCCAGTGTGAGTGAAAGTTTACAGAATGATCCTTAATGAGAAAAACCATATTAGAAATTCCAGAGCAAAATGTCTCTCAATGGCAGGGAAGCCAATTAATCAAGTTTAAAGACATAATGATATGAATTGTTTGCATTCCGTGTAATTCAGTAAGCTGCTATTACCCCGTTGTCGATGGTTTAAGCAATGTATATATTGAACCCTGAGAGTAAGGACTCCTTGATGGTTCGGCCACTTAGCCTGTAATGTATTTTTCTATAAACTCACATACTTTGTTACTTTCCAGCAACTTGAAATCATTTAAACTCCAGATCTTCATGGCTTGCAAGTGATATATTTACTCTTTGTCCAATAATTTGATTACTGTCTAGAATCAAGTTCCCTGGTAATCTGTATGTTATAATCTGCACGAGAACTATGGGGTTGGACCAATTAGCCTCCCTGGGAGGCTGTTGAATACAAGCTTACCCGTTGAGGGAAGGGGGAGTAATGGACTCTGTGTATCAAAGCTCGGCCTGAATGGGAGCTAATCTGAGTATTCCCAGCTGGGACCAGAAGTGTATTGTGTAAATAGCACGTTTACAATACAAGTCAGTTTCTTTACACCTCGTGTGTGGATGCTTCTGTGGCCACTAAATTGGCGACGAGGATAAAAGTGGAGCTACAGATGGCGCTGCTAATTGTTGGATGCTCGGTCATCTCTACCCGTACCACTCGGACAAGGTTTGCACTAATTTCAAAATGTCGCTCTCTGGGAGACTTGATGTGTTTGATGCAAGGGTATAAAATTGCACGCAGTGTTTTTTTTAGTGCAAAAATTATAAGTGGCGGTGAGTGCCAGACAGCGATGCCGTTGCTTGCCTATGGAGCGCCCACCTTTGGCGTGATAAAAAGCCCAACGTACCCTGCATCTTCACACTCCAAGTCATTTGAGGAACAGGCATTGCTAGAGGCAAACTATTACGACCCCAAGCCATCTGTCATCGTGCAATGGAACCATTTCAACATGGCTAAAAGGACCCCAGGGGAGCCTGTAATCGAGTTTTTGGCACGTTTGAGGAAACTAGCTGACCTTTGTGAGTATGGCCCTTCTCTTCCCCAAATGCTACAGGGCCAATTAGTTTGTGGTGTGAATAATATGGCGACTCAATGAAGGTTACTCGCCGAGCCATTGTTAGAATTGGAGAGGGTCGTGGAAATGTCCCTTTCGAGAGAAAGTACAGAGAAGGGAGTGGAGGAGCTTCAAGGGATGGAAGTAAATAAAGTGGGATGCACCACCTCCCGGCGCACGACATCCCCCCAAAATGGGAACGCCTGGAGTCCCACCCTGTACGCAACACCGGCGAGGTCAGGCCCGGTGGTCGAGGACCAAATCAGCCAGGCAGAACCCATCCCGCGAATCCGTAAAAGAAGACTCCAGACATTGTGGGACGTGCGGTCGGAGAAGCTTCAGGGAGTGGAAATTGCAGCAAACCCACTGCCCCACCCAGGTAGGTATCAACCCAGATCCCACATTTTTCTCTTGGAACAACCCGATGATGAATAGAAACATAGAAAATAGAAACAGGAGGAGGACATTCGGCCCTTCGAGCCAGCACCGCCTTTCATTGTGATAATGGCTGATCATCAAGTTCAACACCCTGATCCCGCCTTCCCCCCCGATCCCTTAATCCCTTTAGCCCCAAGAGCTATATCTATTTCCTTCTTGAAATTACACAACGTTTTAGTGTCAACTACTTTCTGTGGTAGTGAATTCCAGATATTCACCACTCTCTGATTTCTCCTCCCCTCAGTCCCGAAAGGTTTACCCCTTATCCTCTAGTTCTGGACTCCCCCACCATCGGGAACAATCTTTCTGAATCTACCCTGTCTAATCTTGTTAGAATTTTGTAAATTTCAATGAGATCCCCTCTCACTCTTCTAAACTCTAATCAATATAATGCTAACCGACTTATTCTCTTTTCATATGATAGTCCCTCCATCCCAGGAATCAGCCGGTTAACCTTCACTGCACTCCCTCTACAGCAAGAACATCCTTCCTCAGATAAAGACATGCAAAACTGCACACAATACTCCAGGGTGGCCTCGCCAATGCCTGATACAATTGCAGTATAACATCTCTATTCCTATACTGAAATTCTCTCGCTATGGTGCCAACATACCATTTCCTTCTTTACTGCCTACTGTACGGCATTGGCACCATATTTTGCAGACAACAAACCACTGCCGGGTCTCTTCAAGGAGAACAAGGCCATCCCGCCATTAACATCAGCCCTTCGTGCCTGTGACCAATACGTCATCCAAATAAACCTCCTCACTGGGTCGGCAGAATAATTTCCATCGCAGGTTGTAAAATGCCGCACATTGTAAAATGCTGCAAGTTGATGACACTCCAAAAGGCAGTTTTGTATACTCAAACAGGCCGCAATGGATATGTATGGTCACACATTGTCTTAATTTGGGGTCCAACTCCAGTTAGAGGTATGCGTGGCTCATGTCAGGTTTTGTGAATGAGTGACCTCCAGCCAGTTTCACATCCAAATCTTTGTTCTGCGGCATCGATAAAATCCAGAGATGGGCCCCCTTTGACGGTGTGTGAGTACATGTTTGAGCACAGACCGCGGACACAGATAGAGAACACGGATGCGTTGAGTAGACTTCTACTGCTGAAGAGACCACCAACTCCCCTCCCAGAGCCACATTGACCTTCATGGACACATTGCCTGTCATGGTGGCCCAAATACCTGAGTGGACACAAACAGACCCTTTATTGTCCAAAGTCCGCCATATAGTACTATACGGAGGTCAGCATCGGAAACTGCCCAGCGAGTTAAAGGCCTTTTCCACCAAAATAGCAGAGTTCAGCATTGAAGATGGAGTCATCTTGTGGGGGACTCTTATCATGGTCCCTCACAAGGGTCAGGACTTCATACGAGACCTGAATAACGGGCACTGGGCGTGTCAAAAACGGTGATATATTTCCAAGTCAAGTTGGTGAGCGGCTTGCAGAGGAACTTGCAGATGGTGGTGTTCTCAGATAACTGCTGCCTTGTCCTTCCAGGTGTTAGCAATCACGGATTTGGAAGATGCTGTCGAAGGAGCCTTGATGAGTTTCTGCAATGTATCTTGTACATGGTATACGCTGCTCCGATTGTACATTGATGTTGGAGTTGGTGAATGCAGTGCTGATCAAGTTGGCTGTTTTTCCCTGGATGATGTTGAGCTTCTTGAGTGTTGATGGAGCTGCACTCATCCAGAGAAGTGGAGAGTATCCTCACACTCCTGATTGCACCTTTCAGATGGTCTTTTGGGAGTCAGGAGATGAGATATTTGCCATAGAATGTCCAGCCTCTGACCTGCTCTTGTAGCCACAGTAATTATATGCCTAGTCCGGTTAAGTTTCTGGTCAATGCCCCAGGATCTTGATAGTGGGGAATTCAGTGATGGTCATGTCATTGAATGTTAAAGGGAGATTGTTGGATCCTCTCTTGTTGAGATGGTCATTGCCGGGAATTGTGTTGTGTGAATGTTGCTTGTCACTTGTCATCCAGAGCCTGAATGCATTGTCAAAGAACAAAGAACAAAGAAAAGTACAGCACAGGAACAGGCCATTTGGCCCTCCAAGCCTGTGCCGACTATGCTGCCCGTCTAAACTAAAACCTTCTACACTTCTGGGGTCCGTATCCTTCTATTCCCATCCTATTCATGTGTCAAGATGCCCCTTAAACATCACTATCGTCCCTGCTTCCACCACCTCCTCCAGCAGCGAGTTCCAGGTACCCACTACCCTCTTTGTAAAAAACTTGTCTCGTACATCTCCTCTAAACTTTGCCCCTCGCACCTTAAACCTATGCCTCCTAGTAATTGACCCCTCTACCCTGGGAAAAGTCTTTGATTATCCATTCTGTCTATGCCCCTCATAATTTTGTAGACCTCTATCAGGTCGCCCCTCAACCTCCTTCGTTCCAATGAGAACAAACCAAGTTTATTCAACCTCTCATCATAGCTAATGCCCTCCATACCAGGCAACACCCTGGTAAATCTCTTCTACACACTCTCAAAGCCTCCACATCTTTCTGGTAATGTGGCGACCAGAATTGAACACTATACTCCAAGCGTGGCCTAACTAAGGTTCTATACAGGTGCAACATGACTTGCCAATTTTTATACTCAATGCCCCGGCCAATGAAGGCAAGCATTCTGTATGCCTTCTTGACTACCTTCTCCACCTGTGTTTCCCCTTTCAGTGACCTGCGAACCTGTACACCTAGATCTCTCTGATTGTCAATTCTCTTGAGGGTTCTACCATTCACTGTCTATTCCCTACCTGTATTAGACCTTCCAAAATGCATTACCTCACATTTGTCCAGATTAAACTCCATCTGCTGTCTCCCCGCCCAAGTCTCCAGACGATCTAAATCCTGCTGTATCCCCTGACAGTCCTCATCGCTATCTGCAATTCCACCAACCTTTGTGTCATCTGCAAACTTACTAATCAGACCAGTTTCATTTTCCTCCAAATCATTTATGTATACTACGAACAGCAAAGGGCCCAGTACTGAACCCTTCGGAACACCACTAGTCACAGCCCTCCAATCAGAAGAGCACCCTCCCATTGCTACTATCTGCCTTCTATGACCTAGCAAGTTCCGTACCATCTTGCCAGCTCACCTCTGATCCCGTGTGACTTCACTTTTTGCACCAGCTCCTAAGTGCATCAAACTGCTGATCCAAACATGAGGTCTGTGAGGAGCCCAAGTTGGGTGCACTTTCTGCAGATGAAGCCATCCAGGATGCTGGAAGCCTCCCGAACCTGCCACATCTCACAGTCAGCGTACTGCACCCCTCGAATTAACATTGCATTAACTAATTAATAAATTAAATTAAAAAATAAATTAAAAGAAAAGTTACTGTTAACAATATGTTTCCAAGCAATAGATTTCTACTATAAATGTAAATGCTAAATACAGTACTCTCCGGTCTCTGTTTAGATACCCTCCAAATTATGATTAAGTATTAATTAATTATGTTTAATTAGTTTAACAAGGTTTAATTTTTAAGTTAGTAAGTTTAGTGCAGATTCCCTACCAGCCAATCAGGGCACAGCTTTCCTGTGATATCACTTTTCAGTTTTCCCACCCCCCTCAGTCGGATCAATCAGAACAGCAGAATATCTGTCACTTACCTGTTCCCAAGCTGCTCCCCTTCTCTCTCTCTCTCTCTCTCTCTCTCTCTCCCGCTCCAGAAAATGAAGGCTAATGGAACCTGGGGGTAAGATTTTATATCACTTATCTTCCCAGGATGCTCCCTGGTTTTCTCCCTGCTTACTGAAATGCACTCTGGATCTCTCCCTGCAGATTACCAGTTACAAAGCCAAACAAAGAAAACAGAATAAAAAGGCAAACAGCACCTCCTCAGGATGTGTCTCCTTCACGTGCGCAAGCTTACTGAGTGTGCACTTAATGCCTGCCTCTTAAATAGAACTCAGCTAAACCAAGATGACTCACACTACTTAAGCTGCAAACAGAAGAATATAATGCACACCCTTGTGCCACTCAGCAGGCTTCAGGTGACTGACAGATGACTGCCTCTCAGCAATTAGGCTGGGGGCAGCTTCAGCTAGACTTAAGCTAGACACTGAAATTTAAACAGAAAAATAGGAAGATTTAAATTCACCACTTACCTCTTTAATTAACACACTGCCCCAAATTACCAAGTTCCAATTCCAACTCTGGCTGTGTCTCACTCAGGATGTGTCCCTTCACTTCTGACTTTATGATGGAAGCATTGATGCAGCACCTGAAGTTGGTTGGGCCTGGGACACCACCTTGAGGAATTACGTCTTGGAACTGAGATGATTGACCTCCAACAACCACAACCATCTTCCTTTGTGCTTGGTATGACTCCAATTAGCTGAGCATTTTCCCACTGATTCCCATTTTTCCTGGAGTTCCTTGATGCCACATTCAGTCATTGATGTTGAGGACAGTCGCTCTTACCTCACCTTTGGAGTTCTGCTCTTTTGTCCATGTTGGGCAAAGGCTTTAATGAGGTAGTAGTTGAGTGACCTTGCTGGAACCCAAACTGAGCATCAGTGAGCAGGTTGTTTCTGAGTAAGTGCTGACTAACAGCCCTGTTGACAACCCCTTCCATCACTTCACTGACGATCGAGAGTAGATTGATGGGTTGGTAAATGAACGGCTTGGATTTACCCTGCTTTTTGTGGACAGGATATATCTGGGCAATTTTCCACATTGTCGGGTACATGCCAGTGTTGTAGCTGTACTGGAACAGCTTGGCTAAGGTTACAGCTAGTTCTGGAGTAACAAGTATTTCAGTACTATTGCTGGAATGTTGTCAGGAACCGTTGTCTTTGAGTATCCAGTGCCGTCAGCTGTTTCTTGATGTCATAGTGAGTGAATCAAATTGGCTGAAGGTTGACGTCTGTGACGCTGAGGAACTACAGAGGAGACCGGGGTGAATCATCCACTTGGTACTTCTGGCTGAAGATTGTTGCGAATGTTTCAGCCTTATCTTTTGCACTGATATGCTGGGCTCCTCCATCACGGAGGATAGGATTATTTGTTGATTCTCCCTCCTCCAGTGAGTTATTTAATTGTCCATCACCATTCGCAGCTGGATGTTGCAGGACTGCAGAGCTTAGTCCTGATCTTTGGTTATGGAAGGTAAGAATTACCCGTGTATTCCTACTGTCTGTTTACTACCCGTTAACCAATTTTTAATCCATGCCAGTCTCTTACCTCCTATCACATGTGCTTTAATTTTGCTAACCAACCTCCTGTGCAGAACTTCAGCAAAAGCCTTCTGAAAATCCAAGTATACACTACATCCACTGACCCCTCCCCTCTTTAACAATTCTGTTAGTAATGTCCTCAAAAAATTCAAACAGGTTCATCAAACATGATTTTTAATTCATATATCCCACTTGACTAAGCCAAATCAGATCATTATTATCTAAGCGTCCATTTATCATATAATTTATATCGGATTCCAGCATTTTCCCGATTCCTGATAGAAGGCTAACAGGTCTGTAGTACTCTGTTTTCTCACTCCCTCCCTTCTGAAAGAATGGAAAGACATTTTCTATCTTCCAATCTTCAGGAACCATTCCAGAATCTATAGCATTTTGGAAGACAACCACCAGTGCATCCACTATCTCCATAGCTCCTGTTTTCAACACTCTGGGATGTAGAATATCAGGTCCCAGAGACTTATCAACTTTCATTTCTGTTAATTTCTCCAATACAAACTTCTTACTAATATTAATTTCCTTCAATTCCACATTCTCATAGTCCCCGGTATATCTAATTCTGGGAGATTCTTCTATTTTCCACCGGAAGACGACACAAAGTAAACATTTAGCTTCCCTGCTGTTTTTCTATTCTTCATTCTGCCTGTATTTGACCCTGGAGTATCTGGGGGGGGGGGGGGGGGGGGGGGGGGGGGGGGGGGGGGGGGGGGTGGGGGGGGGTGGGGGGGGGGGGGGGGGGGGGGGGGGGGGGGGGGTGGGGGGGGGGGGGGGGGGGGGGGGGGGTGGGGGGGGGGGGGGGGTTGTGTGGGGTGAGGGCAGTGCTTGGTTGGGGGGGGGGTGACCCTTGTGAGGCTCAGTGTGGGTCTTTAATATAGTACTCTGAAGGTACAAGTGTTTTTTTTGTTTTCTGTTCCTAACTCTTTCAGAGTAACTATGAGGGTCAAATTGACAGAACTATCTGAAGTTAGTGATTTAATCACTTCTGTCGGATGGTTCCTAGTGCAGCACAAACTGCCCAGTGAAAGTTAGCTCTTCTGAATAATTACCATGTAAACCCTGACATGGGAACTTCCAAGACGGATTTCCCACACATCTTTGAGCTACCCTCTAAATGTGAGACTGGGGTGTCAGTGGTGTTACGGCCCAATATGAGAGGTCAAACTGCAATGATCCTCCAAAGTCAAGGGTCCCATTTTAAAAGTCTGGAGTGAGGGTCTCTGCATCCTTTACCTTTCCATCTTTCTCTTCTTCATCTGCTAATTTTGTATCAGCACGGCTTTGTACAAATCTGATTCACAAATTAAATTCTTTTAAATTTCATCTTCAAAGTTTACAGAGCTGCAGCTACTATGTGAGATACAATTTAGAAATCCTTACAGTAAGCATGATGGACTCATAACTCCACTCTCCTGCATTATTTCATAATTAGCACTGAACATGCCAGATGTTTTCTTGAGGCATCTTAACAAATTATCTCAAAGACATTGAGCATTCCTCAATTTGGAACACTCACATTGAAGATTGGTAATGCAACCTATTACATCCCGGACCTGACCCCAACAGAGCGAGGATACTGGACGGAAACCCCAAATATTTTATGAAATTTTGTACGACTGTGGGGAAAGGCTACTTTGCTCCAGTTGTGATTTCACAAAACAATAGGAAAATGGTATATTAAAGCAAACTTTATTACTAACAGTATTAAAATATTGTCAACATCACACCAGAAAATAACTTACAATGCTAATTAATACAGTGAATACTGTAAACCTCAACTGCTATCATTATTCCCACGCAAACAACAAATGCCACTTCAGCTCTCAATCCACTGTTAAAATTAGCGTCATGAATACTTGCTTTACTGAGATGTTCTTTGAGAAAGAAAGATCCTTTGACACTGCTTTAAGAAAAGATCTGAATCTTGTCAGAACAATGCAGAAATTCTGGCTGCATTTCTTCAGAAGCTGTTTCAGTTTGTTTCAGTTTGTCTTCTAATCACATTCTTCCGACCTGCCTGAAAAAACTGCTAATCTATCTACAGACATGTTTTAACTGAACTAAGATGCTTGCCACTTTCCCCAGAGAATTGTTTGGAACATCTATTTTTAGTTCATTTGCTCACACGGGATCTTCTGGCATTACTTTTGTTGCCTTTGCAGTCATTCACACAGCTTTTATAATTTCTTTTAAGCTAACAACAGCTTTCAAAGTTTTAAATTACCACGTTAAACTTATTTTTCTCAAATTCATTCTCAAAGTGGAATGAGGGCAGCACAGCAGCACAGTGGCTAGCACAGTTGCTTCACAGCTCCAGGGTCCCCAGTTCAATTTCCGGCTTGGGTCACTGTGTGGAGTATGCACGTTGTGCGGAGTTTGCACGTTCTTCCCCTTGTCGCATGGGTTTCCTGGGTGCTCCGTTTCCTCCCACAGTCCAGAGATGCAGGTTAGATGGATTGGCCATGCTAAATTGCCCTTAGTGTCCAAAAAGGTTAGGGTGCAGTTATGGGGATAGCTTGGAGGTGTGGGCTTGAGTAGGGTGCTCTTTCAAAGGGCCCATGCAGACTCGATGGGCCGAATGGCCTCCTTCTGCACTGTAAATTCTATGATCTCAGAGTCTCTACTCACTCATCTCCAACTAACACTGCTCTTCTGCAAACATACCTGATACCTTATCTGCTCCCAGTAACCACCCATTTACCAAGCTGAAATCTAATTCACTCCACAGGGAATCCCCTTAATCCAAACAACATTCCATTCCATTCGCCCAAGCTTTTACAGTGGCCTAATTACAGCATTGGCTCCCAAAATCTTTCAACCCAGGATTCTTTAAAAACACTATTAAGGCTTTTAACCAAATAACTATAATACAATGGGTGGGTTTCTCCGACCCCCTGCCGGGTGGGAGAATCGCCGGAGGTCGGCTTGAATCCAGCCCCCGCTTTCCTCCTAATTCTCCTGACCCCCCAAAAATTGCCCCGGCATGAGTTGCGCCGCCCGCCTCGAAGAATAGTGGGGTCCGATGCGACTCAATGGGCCCCAGAGCTGACCGAATTCTCCGGCCCACGATGTGCCAAAATCCCACCCATTCTTTAGCGTAAATTAGAGTTAGTCCCTTACCAGTGGGACCTGGTGGCGTGGGCGGGCTCCCTGGGGGGTCGCGGGGGGATCTGGCCCTGGGAGGTGCACCAACAGTGGCCTGGGCCGCGGTCGGGGCGCACCAATCCGTGGGCGGGCCTGTGCCGGGGGGGAACTCTATTGTTACCACATCGGAGGCCGTGGTCCTCTGCCATATGTTGTCATATTCCTCTCTCATAGAGGAAGCATCTGAATGGACAATATAACAATAAAGGGTTTTGAAATAAGCGTTCCCGGCGGGATGGAGTGGCATGAACCACTCCGACGCTGGGCCGCCCCAAAGGTGCGGCATCCTCCGCACCTTCAGGGGCTAAGCCCGCCCCGGAGTGGTTGGGGCCAACGTCGGAGTGGTTCCTGCCACTCCGTCCCGCCGGGACACCCTGCCCCGCCGGGTTGAGGAGAATCCTGCCCAATATATATGAAATTCGTACCTTCATCACAGACCACAGCATCAAACTTTTAAAAAAAGGATTACAAATTTAGATTTCAAAAATTGGGCTCCAATCCTTAAACCCATTTCTCGTATAAACTCAGAAAGTACTTAAAATAAATAAACACAATGTTCTTAATATGAACGCTTATTTCAAAACCCTTTATTGTTACATTGGTCATTCAGACGCTGCCTCTATGAGAGAGGAATATGACAACATATCACCAATAACATGCATTCATTGAAATGTGCTGTTTGTGTCTTCTACTGGGTATCAAGAAAAAGGTCCAAAGTTAAAGTATGGGCTCCCACAAAACTGTGGGTCGAACTTCAGTACCAATACGAGAATCATTGGAAATACTTGGTACACACTGTTTCAAAACAACTTGTAATTCGTACAGCAGAAATTTACTGGGATAGAGTTCTTCACATGATAGTTGTATCAGGTTTTCCTCTGGATTTGTGTTCAGTAAAGTTGAATGAGTTGTCTCGGACTGTCACGGCATCCTACGATCATGTGTGGTCAATTCCAGCTCCATTTAACCCAGAGCTGCAACATAAGTAAAATGAGATTTTATTTGAAATACCCGATGTCCTTAGTTGAGCCCAGTAAATTACAGTCACCAGGTTTGTAACTTGAAAACGCAAGTAACATTTTATTATATGCAGTATTATAATTAAACAGACAGAAAATGTAACTGACTATCTATTTCCCCTTTCCAACCCCCTTTCCTAACTCACCCCACTCTCGACAGACACACACACACACACATACACAGACCAACAACACAGAGGGGAAATGGATGTGGAAAGGGAAAGAAAATATGAACATAGAACATAGAACAAACAGTGCAGAAGGAGGCCATTCAGCCCATCGAGTCTGCACCGACCCACTTAAGTCCTCACTTCCACCCTATCCCCGTAACCCAATAACCCCTCCTAAAACTTTTGGTCACTCAGGGCAATTTATCATGGCCAATCCACCTAACATGCATACGTTTGGACTGTGGGAGGAAACCGGAGCACCCAGGAGGAAACCCACGCAGACACGGGGAGGACGTGCAGAGTCCGCACAGGCAGTGACCCAGCGGAGAATCAAACCTGGGACTCTGGCTCTGTGAAGCCACAGTGCTACCATGCTGAATAAAACAAAATTATAAGGATCTTTGATACAGTGGGTGATTTCTAGTTAGTGTCTGTCTGAAGTTAAGGCTTTCATTTTGATACTTCTTCCTCCAGGGCTTGAGATGGTTTTCTCTGGCAAGGTTGTCTACCCTCTCTGTAGACTCAGGGTTATTTCAGGTTCACAGCAAAGGATGTTCCAGATGCTCCACTTTAAGAACAATAGAGCAGGGGCTGGATTCTCCGCAGCCCTGCACTGAAATTGCGGCTGGCGTGGGGGCGGACAATCCACTTTCACGTAATCAGGCCCGGCGCCGGTTCGGCGATTCTCTGGGCCCCGAAAATCGTCATGACAGCGGGGTACGCCACGCGGCTGGGGATCCATTGCCAGAGGCCTGCCCAGCAAACCTCCGCTCCTGACTGGCTGAATTCCTGACGGTGTGGAACTAACCACCTTTTGCCGGTAGGGATGCTGGTGTGGCGGCTGTGGACTCAGCCACCCTGGTCGAGGGCGGGGGGATCAGAGTCCAGGGATGGCCTGATATGCGGCCGGGGATTAGATCTGTGGGTTAGATGCTCGGGTGCATGGCTGATGGAGCGGGGTCTTATTTCTCGGTGTGTCTCCGCAGGCCAAGTCCACCATGGAAATCGGCGCAGCTACTGGAGGTCGCCGCTGTGCGCATGCGTGGACTCCGAACCTCGCATGCGCACAGCTAAAGCTGCGAGATTTACATCGGGTCCCTGCTAGCCCGCTGCAGGGCATTGAATTAGGTCAACTTTTTAAAATTGGAATTTCGGGAATAAAACTCCACCGTTTTTACCCCGGCGTGGGGACATAGTCCCATTTTGGGAGAACCGGCCCCGGTTCTTTCACCTCAGCACGCAGGAGAAAGCTAAAGAGACCGTGCTTCCAAGGTATAAACACTTCTGTCTAGTTCTCTCAGAAAGTATTACTCAGAAACCAATCACTGACTGTTGTCATGCAGAACATTGTCCCTTGTCAACCCACGATTGCCAATTAACCAATCAAACTGACTTCCTCCAAAACCAGTTCCTAAGATTCACCCGGTGCCGAACAGTCTTGGCTTCTCCTCTCCCAAACACGAAGCCTGGGAACACAAGTGTCCTGGCAAACAGGCTTCTTCAATCTTAAATTATATAGAATCACAGAAAAATACAGTGCAGAAAAGGTCTCTCGGCCCATCGAATCTGTACCGTGCTTAAAGGCGCATTCTGATTATGGGACCAAAGTAATAAAATATAATCAATGGGAACAAAGGAAATAAACAGCTGGTTAATGCCATTACTGTGGTGGGTCTACCCACAGAAATCTTGTTCCTCCGTCCTAGAGGTAAATTTTTCAAATCATAGAAATTTCAGTACAAAATGAAAAGATTAGACCCAGTGTGCCTATGAAATAGTTAGGTCCATATCTGCATTATCTACTCAAAGGCAAATTTTGGCTTTCATTCTGTAGCCTTTAATATTTTCTTTTTTGTGTATTTATCTAATTTGTTCTTAAATGTCACTCTTAAATCCTCGCAGGAGGTGATTAGAATATTTTAATATTGCAGAATATTGAGTATCAGATGAATTAGCATAGCAGTTCATTTGCTATGTCCCATGATTTAAAGTACTGCCTATTCTGTACTGCATTACGTTTAGGGCTTTATCCCTGGTATGTTAAATGTTTGAGCTATGAGGAAACACCTTCCTGCCTGCTGTTTCATATGCAAATTGAACTCCCCCTAAGGACCAGCATAAAAGGCACCTCAGCCACTTTGCATATCACTCATCAATTCGAATGTGTTTCCAGCAATGTCATTTGCCGTGTTGCAAAAATATCCCAACCACCTACACTGGATTAGCTGGTAGATGCCTGGAGGACAGATCTGAGTTTATTGTGTTTATCAAGTACAAAGTGATGCACCTATAAATACTAACACTTCTGCATGTGGCTAATTGTGCAGCGCAATCCATTGCTACAGGGCACAGCTAGAAACTGTGCACCCTTCTTTCCAAGTCCAATATTTGGCTGCTGTAGGGAGGGGAAACCATGTGTTGCTAATTCAGCATCCCATCCACAAGGCATGTGGCCAACCAGAGTTGAGTGTGGTTAATCAGCTAATTGTAGAGACACAATATTTATCTATTCCAAGAATCACAACCAATTCAACCAAATGTCATCTCACAACATATAAACCAAGTAGATCCACCTTTTCATCTATTCGAATAATTGACGGATTTGAAAGGTGGTCAAAGGTTACAGCACAGGAACAGACAATTCAACCCAACTGACTCCACATTCAACTGATCCTTAGATTTCAGAATCATTTTAGTCTTCACTCTAGTTGCCAAATCATTGCACTGTAAATAAATTAGTCCGGCGAAATTCTTGAACGTTGATTTGTTATTCTTAATCACTACACATATTGGTTAAAATAATTTAACACATTCTCTTTTTGTGTTGGTTTTCTGCAGAAGGTGTATTTTCTGTTACATTTCAAATGTGGTAGCATGACGCCATAAAATGCATCATAAATTTACATCATCCGCCTTTATCCTCATGCAATAAGTGAAAGAAAATCAGACAAGTTCATTTTTTTTCCGATCATAATTTTAGCCAATGTTGAGGAAACATTTTTCAGATTCTCATTGTATACTGCATGAACTTGATCTAATCTAAAACTCTACTGTCCATATCATAACTGATCTCGTTCACCCCATGCTTGTAGACCTCCATTACCTGTTCAGAAATGCCCCAATATTAAAGTTCCCACCCCAGTTTTCAAATCCCTATATTGTTCCATCACTCTGCCACTTCTCCTTGATCTACAGCCAGCTGAGATTGCTGTGCTTCTCTAATTTTGATCTTTGAATCATAGAATACCTGCAGTGCGGTAGTAGAAGGCCATTTGTCCCTCGAGTCTGCACCGGCCCTCCGAAAGAACACCCACCCAGGCCTACTCCCCCTTTCCATCCTCGTAATCCCTCCCTAACCTTTGAACACTAAGAGGCAATTTAGCTAAGCCAATACACCTAACCTGCACATCTTTGGACTGCGGGAGGAAACCGGAGCACTCGGACGTAAGCCATGCAGAGACGGTGGGGGGGGGGGGGGGGGGGGGGGGTAGAATCCACCCAGACAGTCACCCAAGGTTGGAATTGAATGCTGGTTCCTGACCCTGTGATGCAGCAGCGCTATCCACTGTGCCACATTCCCTATTTTAGTCATTCCAGTACTGGTGGTCTATCTTCAGATGTCTCGAACCCAAATTCTGTATTTCCTTGCTTACGACTCTCCTCCTCTCTACCTTTCTCTCTTCCCTTAATACAGCCCTTAAAACCTACCTCTCTAACTAAGCATATGGTCACATGTGCCATCATGAGCAACTTCACCATCATGGAGGCATGATGGGATACAGAGAGCTGAGGAGAGCAGGAGGAGGAAGATGGAGAACAGGAGGAAGGAAGGAATAACTAAAACAGCCTATTCCTGGATGGATATTCCATGATTTCCTCAATGATTAGGGTTCCATTCAGCACAAACCAGTTACCCATTCTTCATTCTCACAACCTACCCCACCATTGTTATTGACCACCAGAGTGCCACTTGACCACAATCCATTTTGGAGGGTCAAATCTAAGTATTAATTAGACTATAAATGGCAGAACCCTCAGGAACATTAACACATAGAGGGATCTGGGCATGCAGGTCCACAGATCTAAAAGTGGCAACACAGGTGGCCAAGGTGATTAAGAAGACATATGGCATTCTTGCATTCATCAGCCGGGGCATTGGGTACAAGAGTTGGGAAATCATGTTGCGGCTATATAAAACCCTGGTTAGGTCGCATTTGGAGTATTGCGTACAGTTCTGGCCAACACATTATCAGAAGGATGTGGAAGCTTTGGAGACAGTGCAAATAAGGTTCACCAGGATGTTGCCTGGTCTTGAGGATGTTGGCCATAAGGAGAGGTTGAATAAACTAGGATTGTTTTCACTGGATAGATGGAGGTTGAGGGGAAACCTGATAGAGGTCTACAAACGTATGAGAGACATAGACAGGGGTTGATAGTCAGAGGCTTTTTCCAAGGGTGGAAGTGTCAATTACAAGGGGGCAGATGTTCAAGGTGAGAGGGGGAAAGTTTTAGGGAGATATGTTTTTCACATAGAGAGTGGTGGGTGCCTGGAACGCGCTGCCACAGGATGTGGTGGAAGCAGGAACATTAGCAACGTTTAAGAGGCATCTGGATGGGTACATGAATAGAGAGGAAATAGAGAGATACAGACCGAGTAAGGGTAGAATTTTTATTTAGTTAGGGCACCATAATCGGCATTGGTTTAGAGGGCTGAAGGAAATGTTCCTGTGCTGCACTTTTCTTTGTTCTTTGCTCATTGTTCTAAAAGCAAACCCAAAATAAGCACTCCAAACCCACTTTATAGAACAAGCCATCCAACATTCCATACAAAAATCAAACAATCGCCCTTTCCCATTCCCAGCTGTCTTGTGGGTCCCCTTGCTTGACCTATTACTCCTACCCACTACTATCCCAATGGCTGAACCATGGCTCTGGAAGGCTGTTGACTTTCAGCAGGGGAGACTGCAGATGGCCTTGGAGGATTAGCTTGAGTAGCTCTTGGCCTAGAAGGCCTGACTGTGGAATGCACCATCTCATAGCAACCTATGCTGGCTGGCTGACTGGCAGCGCAAGGGCACTGGCAGAATGGCTGGTGTGGGAAGGCAAATGTGTTTTCTGGAGAGAGAGGACAGCAGGCCCATGCTCCATGGAGCCACTGCCACTCACTTCGGCAACACCTCAGCTAACCTAGTAATTAGATGAAGGGCTTTGTGCTGGACTGCTGCAAGTCCCCTTGAACACTGATGTCTACAGCCAAGACGACAGCAGTCTAGGCTACCATGGCAGCAATAGAGATTCTGCTGCAATACTCTGATGATAAATGGCTTCAACTTAGACTGCAATGGAATTTAAGACACCAGTCATCAGACACCTCATCCTGGTTGGGCCCACAAGTATTGTCACGGCGTAACTGGATTAATACTGGAAAGGATGGGTTCCAAGCTGTACAAAACCCTGTGCCAAGTTGGTGTCAGACCCCTCTATGCATCTTGCAGTGGCATTACATTGTGCATGCGCGTCAGCATTTTGCTGTACACCACCTCATAAAACTCCTCATCAGTCCTCTGCAGCTGACCCCGTGTGAGATCGTGCCCTCAGGGGAATTACCATCTGCACTATCCTATCCCACTGTCCTAGCAGTAGGCAGTTTGTGTCGAGTCGTTCAACACATGCAGATACCACTAAAGTTCATAGTTCATGCAGTACCATTATTTAAGCTGCTGTTTGCGAGGATGTGATCGAGTAATGGTGTTTCTTCATCATCATCAGTATCCTGCTTTTCATGAACATCACAGTCTTCTTTCGATGCTTCAGTAGGTGATCAGAACGAAGGAATTCACAAGGGTAAGGCTGTGGTGAGGGAAGAGGAGAAAATCAAGTTGTGCATGCCTACATTATTTACAGCTTGTGGATGAAAAGAGGTTGTGGGATGAGAGAATTAGGATATGAGAAGTGGTAGGTCATTTTCATCCTCTTCTGTGTTTGCAGCCCCTCTGCTGACCATGGACTCAGTTGTGGTCACAGTGAAGACATTCTGCTGTGCTTACAACAGAAAGGGAAGTGTGGCAGTGAGTGTGGTACAATATAGTCAGGTGCTGAGCCTGCCATGGTTGAATAGCTAGCAGTGTGTAAGCTGAGAGATATGAGTGCGAGGTTTGCAACAGGTGATGCGAGACTATGAATGTTATGTATAAGCAGTGCTTTATTGGTAGCTGAGTGAACGGGCGGTGGTGAATGGGGGGATGCATGAAGTTGCTGGTTCATTTGTAAGGATGTAGCATTTGAAAATGCATTCACTGACCTTGTGCATTCACTGACCTTGACCACTTATGTGAGGTAATTAAACTTCTTGTACTGCGCCGAGATCCTTGGTTCTACACTTCTAGCATTGCCTGTTCCCACTGTCTTCTCAGTGTTTGTCCGGGGGACCTTCTCACCTCCTAATGGAAGAGTTGAGGAACTACTATCCAGTTCCTCAGCTAAGCCCGCCAGTGCTGCTGGGAGAGCCTTGGAGCATACTCTCTGCCCTGTTTCACTACTTAATTCTTCCTCCTCACTCAGAGACTCTTCCACAAGCAACACATATTACAACCTGAATGTAGCCCCCTTTAGGTTGTGTAGGCTAACCTTAAGTGTTGCAAGCTTCACACAAAGCTTGAGCCCCTGCTCAGGTGTTTGGCAGCTGGACTGCACGTTATTATCATTTAGATTTGCAGACAGCCTCAAATGTGCGTCTTGCCTGTACAGGTTAATAGTGTAACATTATTAGGCCTTATCCAATTTTCCATTACTACACAAATGCAAGTGGTGTTGATCTTCAAAAACCAAGAACAAAATTTGTTTTCTTTAAATTCAGAAAATATTATTTCTTGTTTTTTACAAGGACCATTAACTCAAAATGGTGTCGTTGAATGCAGAGTTTGAAGCAATAATAATATTACTGCATTTACAGTTATCTAAAGGGAAAAAGCACCAACATTTCACAAAGATCTGTTGGTTTGGTCTCAATACCTAGGTAATATGAATAAGTCACCATTATGACAGCATAATGACAATCTAGCTCTGATTTTTGGTGGGTTTATAAAACATACACTGCATGATGTCGTAGACATTAGCGTGGGCATAAGTGCTTTCAGGGTTGTACCGTTTGCATATTGGATTTTTAGCCTATGAGCAAATAACTTTATGCCCGCTGTTTCACATGCAAATTTTTCTCCCCAAGGACTAACGTAAAGGGCATATCGGACTCCTTCCACATCACTCATAAATTCTCATGAATTTCCAACAATGTTATTTATTGCACTACAAACTTGAAAACTTCTACATTGGAAATGCAGGTTGATGCCTTTGGGACCGGTTCAAGGAGTGCCTCAGAGTTGTGAAGACTAACGAGCCTATCCAGAGCCTTATCTGCAATTGTGCTCCTCTGAACCATAATATTCGTGATTTCAATGTTTACATTTGTCAATTGGATTTTCATGACATTCACTGAAAACGAGCAGCAGAAGCCAAGTTCATCTACTGCCAAACTACACCACTACTCCCTGCAAATCTTTCTGTCCATCCTCCTTCACCCCTACACACCCACACTCCTCCTCACCCACCCAACCTACTTCTGCGGATAAATCATCAAGGCTCTGGCCGTTTGCTGGCGGCAGGAATATCTGGTCCCGCCAGCAGAGTTCCCCCGCCCGCAGGTTTCCCGGTGGCCAGGAGTGACTTCAGTGGGAATTCTCATTGGCAGCGGCATGGGCAGAGAATTCCACCGCCATCGAACAGCGGGCTGCCTCCCACTACCGGGAAACACGTCGGAGGCTGGAGAATCCCAGCCCAGATTTGCCTTTGCCACATTTGCGGACCTTTCTCTTCATTTTACTTTCATTCCTTCCCTTGCTCTAAACTTTATTAAATCAGTTTTCTTCTTTTTAGAAATTTGTTACTCTTTCTTACACTACATAAGAACTAGGAGCAGGAGTAGGCCATCTGGCCCCTCGAGCCTGCTCCGCCATTCAATCAGATCATGGCTGATCTTTTGTGGACTCAGCTCCACTTTCCGGCCCGAACACCATAACCCTTAATCCCTTTATTCTTCAAAAACTATCTATCTTTATCTTAAAAACTTTTAATGAACAAGCCTCAACTGCTTCACTGGGCAAGGAATTCCATAGATTCACAACCCTTTGGGTGAAGAAGTTCCTCCTAAACTCAGTCCTAAAACTACACTTATTGCTACTCTCATCTGTTGCCCATTATTTTTACCTCCTCTATCTGGTATTGTCACTCCTTCTTTATCATTTCTCGATATATGATTGTCCCATCAACAATCTTTGATATTACTTCAATAGGCTGTCTAAATCTCACATAATCTGCCTTTTAAATGACCTTTGGCAGCACAGTTTACTTTTCTCATCTTTTCCACAGATTCACCCAATGAAGGCCAGGTATTAGCAAGTAGAATTAAACCCTAGTTATTGTAAATGTGGGCACTATTTCAAACATTTCAAATTGCATGCTAACCTCAATATATAACATTTTTTCTTTGATGGGCCCTGGGCTGGATTCTCCGTAGCCCCATGCCCAAATCACAGCCGGCGCCGGGGTGGACAATTCACTTGTCCGGCAATTCTCCGGGCTCCGAAAATCGGCGTGACCACAGAGTACGTTGTGCAACTGGGGGCCGATGGTCAGAGGCCCGCCGAGCAAACCTCTGCTCCCGACCAGACGAGTTCTGACGGCGTGAACTAACCACCTATGCCCATTGGGATGCTGGCGTGGCGGCTGCGGACTCAGTCCGTGACCGACTGGTCATGGGTGGGGGATCGGAGGCCAGGAGGGGGCCTTATAAGCGTTTGGGGATTAGATCTGCGCGGTTTCAGGCTAGGACGTGTGGCTGATCGGGCGAGGTGGGGGGGTTCTCATTTATTGGTGTGGCTCCGCGGTCCGAGTCCGCCATGGAGATCGGCGCTGCCGAGATAGTGAAGGGATGAGCAAGGGGCTGGTTTAGCACAGTGGGCTAAACAGCTGACTTGTATTGCAGAACAAGGCCAGCAGCATGGGTTCAATTCCCATACCGGCCTCCCCGAAACAGGCGCCGAATGTGGCGACTAGTGGTGACTAGTGGCTTTTCACAGTACTTCACTGAAGCCTACTTGAGACAATAAGAGATTATTATTATGAATAATAGCATCTCTGCTGATAGGAGCCGTCAGATCTTGCAGGGAGAGGTTTCAGGATGTTGTTCAATGTCTTTATCACTAGTCTGGATGAAGGAACTGTCTTCAAGGTTGCAATTCCATGACGATTTACCTGGGACAAATAGTGTGAAAGGCCTACTGAGCATTGATCAAGTTCCAAAGATGGAAGAGATTGTTTTAAATGCACTTGAGTCAAGGCGATTCCAATCATCTAGTACATCATACATGGTAGGTTGCATGCTGCAGGTTGTTGGCCGATGAAGGACCTGGGAGATATATATATTATTAATTGAGAATCCACAACCGTATTGCGAGTTTCTTGTAGAAATAAATGGGTTATTAGAATGTGTAGCTTTGATTATTAAATCCAAAGCACAAAATATTTTCCTTGAACAAGGGTTTCACCAGATCACATCAAATATACTGCATCTAGCTTTGGCCATGTTACATGGTGGGCATATCCCTGGAACAGCTGCAGAGGAAGGTTTCTTTGTGGATTCCAAGTTTAAGGACTTTAGGGGGGCGATTCTCCGAGCCCCGCGCCGGGCAGGAGAATCGCCGCAATCGCGCCACGACACCCGACGTCGGCGCGCGATTCTCCAAGGTGCGGAGAATGGGCCACCCCCCCGGGCCTACTTTCTGGCACGGCCGGCCCCTGAACCTCGATGCCATGTTGAGTCGGGGCCGCGCTCTAAAGAAGTCCCCCGCGCATGCGCAGGTTGGCGTGGCCCAACTGCGCATGCGCGGGTTGGCGCGGCGCTCATTTGGCACCACGAAAGGAGGCTGGAGTGGCGGAAACCCCTCCAACGCCATTCTGGCCCCTTATGGAGGCTAGAACCGGCCGTACCCTGGCCCGGTTCGTGCCGTTGTGGAACGCGATGGCGTTCACGACGGCGCAAACACATGGGTTCCATATTGGAGAATCGCCCGTAGATATCAGGAAAGGCTGAGAAAACCATGACTTTTTATGTTAAAAAATCATAAAATTCGAGGAGATATGATTGTGGTCTTTCAAATAATGTAAGCATTGGATATCATTTATGTGTATGCTAGTTGAGCTAGATAGGTTAATAAAGAATAGCAGCCATATTTATATGTTACAAAACAATAAAATTAGCTGCTCAGAAGTCCTTATTTTTTACAGAAGCGGTCTCTAGAATACATTGCTGCTTCATGCAATGGGTGCAGAGTACTGAAAAGTAAATTTTGTTTGCTACAAGTACCTACAAGTGGTGAAACATCTATACAATATAGAAAGTAGTTGGATCCAGTAACCCTACCACTCTGATCCCCTGGAGCTTCCCTGATTGTCTTCAGGATCAGGAGCAATTTTCCCAGAGTAATTTATCTCAACTGGCCTGGATTTTGCCTGCTCCCAGGAGGTTGCATGATTGCAAGGAAGGAATGGGGATCAGTGTGGAGTATTACCAGTTGAGACAGCCTTATAGAGTCGTTGGTCTGTTTCCTGCCCTTTTGTACCAACTTCAGGTACATGTTAGTATGTCACACAGGGCAGCTTTAACACTCCTACTGCTGCTCCTGAAAAGATTAACTCACACAGTAAAGAGCAGGGATCAAAGTTGGGACCTGACTGGTGTGTAAAGCATAACTGAGGCCATTAGGTTGTTAAGTTGATGCAGTGGAGCAGGCATCAGCGAGCTCGACTCCTGACCCTCTGAAGTATCATGTGTCAGGGCAAGTCTAGTGACTTCTGTGCCAATGAGGATAGAAAATACAGGGTGGATAAGATGCTCTTCGACAAAATCTTTTGAATTGCTGCACCATTGCTGGTCCTTCTACAAAAGGGACCAGCATTCTTTCAGGGAAGGTGATTTTAACTTCCATCACTGAAGCACCCTGTACACCAGGTTCACTTGGTATCTGAGCCAGGGAGGGCTGAGCTGGGGGAATTTCCAGCATCATAATCCTTTCTTCTTGACTCCATGAATTATTAGTTGGAGATAATTGTAACCAGAATCAGGGTGGCATGGTGGTGCAGTGGTTAGCACTGCTGCCTGACAGAATTGAGGACCCGGGTTCAATCCCTGGATCACTGTCCGTGTGGAGTTTGCACATTCTCCCGTGTCTGCATGAGTCTCACCCCCACAACCCAAAGATGCGCAGGGTAGATGGATGGCCACGCTAAATTGCCCCCTAATTGGAAAATAAAAGAATTAGGCACTCTCATTTGTTTTAAATTCTAAACAGAATCCTGGCTGATCCCATATCTCATATCTCACTGGAACTCTCCACCCCCCCCCCCCCCCAGCCCAGCCCTGCCAATCCCCTGCATCCCGGGATCAATGTTGGGGCTGGGTACCTTTGCCACGTCATGGAATTGAAATTCTCGACTGAGCATGGTCTAAATTAGTGATTTATTCTTACCGGAGGAGAAGAATTAGATGGCTGAAATTGATTTGGGGAAATGGTTCTTTTTCACATTTACTACAGAAAGAACTATGTGTGAGGTAAGCTGAATCATGTTTCCGTCTCTTAATATGGCCTCAAAATGTTGGAACCATCCCAAGATTCTTTGAAGCATTCTCTATTTTAGGTCTTTTGCAGTGCAAAAAGACAAAGTGTTACAAATATGCTCTATAATCTCTCTGTCGAAAGTATTATTTCCTGATGTATGCTTTATATCACTTCCTCAGCTATGCAACTGCGATTCAAAGGAAGTCGAGGGAATGTTTTCTGTTCAGAGCTCTGGTTTAAAAAGACACTGTGACATAAACATAGCATTGAATTTGTTGCCTGTTTGGGTCTTTCTCCCTCCTCGGGCACTCTCCTGAAGCCAGGGCCACGTGCATTCGGCATAGCACCTTACTGTGGGTCAGGGGTTTCAAACTAGACTGTGTGATGTGTAGTATAAGGGTCTGATACATACAGGGTTAATGTGGGTCTAAGTACAGTATCGCCTACACAGTGATGTAATAAGGCACAAGATCTAGACCTAGGGGTAATGTGATGTTGGCCAGATGTGTGTTAAGATGGAGGATGGAGATAGCTCCATGCCTATGCCACTTACGGTATATTTATGGATAGTTACGGGGCGGGGGGTCCTGGTGTAGCGGAGTGGCGCCAAAACTGGTGCCAACGGCCTTCGGCGCTACGCTGCCCGGCGTCGGGGCTGGCCAAAAGGCCTTCGCTGGTCCGCGCATGCGCTGGAGCGTCAGCGGCCGCTGACGAAACCACCGGCGCATGCGCGGTGGAGGGGGTCTCTTCTGCCTCCGCCATGGTGGAGGCCGTGGCGGCGGCGGAAGAAAAAGAGTGCCCCCACGGCACTGGCCCGCCCGCCGATCGGTGGGAACCGATCGTGGGCCAGGCCACCGTGGGGGCACCCCCCGGGGTCCGATCGGCCCGTGCCCCCCCCCCAGGACCCCGGGGGCCCGCCCGTGCCACCAATCCGCCGGCACAGAGGTGGGTTAAACCATGTCTGCGGGAGTGGCCTGTCAGCAGCGGGACTTTGGCCCAACGCGGGCCGGAGAATCGCCGCGGGGGGGCACGCCGATCGGCGCGGGGGGGGGGCATGCCGATCGGCGCAGCGTGATTCTCGGTGGGGCGGGATTTACGCTGGCCCCCGGCGATTCCCCGACCCTGCGGGGGTTGGAGAATTCCGCCCCAGATGAGCGCTGTTCATGATGGTCTCCACAAACAGGGACCAGGTATAATGCCACTCGAGGGGACTCCCAGGTATTGGAGGAGGAAGGAGAACTCCACCTAGAAACTCTGACACTGCCAGCCTGGCACCCTGGCAGTGCCACCTGTACGCCAGCCTGGCACTGCCAAGGTGCCCAGGTGATACTGGCAGGGGCACTGCTGACATTTTCTGTGTGGGCCCCCCCAACACCCTGTGCAGGTGTTGGGGGCCCCGGAGACCCCCCTCATAGTGAGTTGGGGCTTGGGGGAGTCAGGGTTGCATTGGGTGCTCCAGAGATTGGGAAACCATTTAAAAATGGGCATCTCGATCTCTTGCAACACTGACGAGTTCCAGTGAGCGGAGCTCCTCATGGCAGAAAATGGGGGCAATGTGCAGCCTCAGCTGTGCGTTCCCTGCTGAGGCTCCCTATCTAACCCAAGTGCCATTTGATAGCGTATCTCTCGATGCTGTGAGTGCCGGGAAACACTCCGCCTAAAGGCACTCGCTATGGGACTTTGTTCCCATTTAGTTAAATCACATCCATGGCCCCTGAGTTAAGCAGAAAACCCCTCGAAATGAATAATTATCTTTTTCAGCCCTCGTGACCGACTTAATCCTTCACTACTCACAATGCCAGATCGCTGATTACGTCACGTTGGCAGACCACTAACTCACTCAACTAATGCTGAACATTCTCCTACACAAAGTGCGCTGCCGCCATTTGTGAGCCAACCAAGACCGGTAAGTGTGGGAAATGTATTGTTCTGCAGTGAACAGTGACCACCACTTTGGAGGCCTGTAGGCCCATTTGCTGTGCCCACACTTCCAAAATCTTCAATATGGATCCTAATTCCACACTTCAAACTCCACCGTGATTCATCCAAGGCCAGCCTAGACACAAAATTGGGGTCTTGCAAGAACACCGGGAAAGAAGCCAACCCTAGTCCAGCTAATCAGGTCACAAAGACACAGGGACATTCCAAGTCAGGGAAAGCTGTTCCTGAACTGCTCAGCAGAATGGCCGTGCCAGTGCTACGGTACAAAGTACACTCACAAGTGAGATCAGTGTCCCGTGAGCACGACTCAATGCCTCCACTGTAACTGACAGGGACACTTTGGTAAACTGTGCAAGTCAAAACTGTGGTTCTTCACTTTGGAATGTTGACGTCACCATAAATGGTAAAGTAGTCGGGCAGCACGGTGGTGCGGTGGGTTAGCCCAGATGCCTCACGGCGCCGAGGTCCCAGGTTCGATCCCGGCTCTGGGTCACTGTCCGTGTGGAGTTTCCACGTTCTCCCCGTGTTTGCGTGGGTTTCGCCTCCACAATCCAAAGATGTGCAGGGTAGGTGGATTGACCTCGCTAAATTGCCCCTTAATTGGAAAAAGTGAATTGGGTACTCTAAATTTATTTTTTAAAATGGTAATCTAGCAAATTTTAAATTAGATGTGGATGCCTGTGTGAGCCCTGTCAGGAGATGAATCGTGACTCAAAGACTTCTGGCTTCGAACAACGGCCGCTCCATTTTATGGAGCAGGGAGAGCAGGGAGAGTCCGACTCTCAGTTATTGGAATGATCCTGGAATCACTGAGTTATAGAAGCAAGCAGATCTCTGATGTATGTCATCTGTAACCAGATGCTTGCTTCTCCCTACATCTCCACTGGACAGTGGAGGATGTAAAGACTGTCCCTGTCATTAGGCAGCCAGAACACCACTGTCCTGTATGCTCAAACACGTAAGAGTATTCAACTTGGAATTCATCTTCAATCTTCCCTCTCTTTGTGGAGTCGCTTTGTCCATTATTATTCTGCTCACGGAATGACCCCCATGATCAGAAAAACCTACCACCATGAGATTACGATGGTACCTCTGGCTCATTTGGTACCAGGGAATGGTCGGCAATCTGAGGAGCCTCTGCCTCCAACTATGAAGATGGTATATCCGGTTGACATACCAACCAATGTGCTTCGAGCCAGCATGCCACAGCCACATCGGATGCTCCAACCAGATAGCATTCATCACCATTGATAGCAAAAATGCAGAGGTGAGAATTCCCATCAAGCCTCTCACCACAGAAACATTCCTCCCCAGCCTTAGAGGGCTACCAGACAGCCACATAGAAAAAGAAGAACAGGAGCACCAAGGGACGAATACCATCTCCATCCACCTCGCAAGAAACAATCAAGAGCGACAGTAATCATGCTGTCCAAATATGTATAGGTTAGGTGGGGTTGCAGGGTTGCGGGGATAGGGCCAGGGCCTGAGTAAGGTGTTCGTTCAGAGGGTCGGTGCAAACTCAATGGACTGAATTTCCTCCTTCTGCACTGTAGGAATTCTATGGATTCTAAGGATGCACTGGCACAATAGCTAACTGGCCAGGCATGGATCAACAGAAAGCAATGGAAGAAAAGAATGAAAGTGTACCCAAAATGCCAGTCCAACCTTCAAGCCAACAATTAGTGCCAGAACCAACAGAGCAGAGCCTACCACTCTCCAGCCAGAACGGCAAATTCAATGTGGAGGTCGAACACCTACAGCCTGCCTGAATCTCAAATTTCAAGAACTTGAAGAGGGGAGATGGGGTACTGAGAAATGTTGTTAAAGTTAATACTATAATGGCAATACTGGTGGAATAGCATTAAAGCTGTAGCGATAAGGTAAATGCACAAAACTTATCACAATGTAAGACTAGAAGTAATCTAAAGTAATCTAAAGTAACTTTATATCCCTGCTATAAAGTCTTGGTGGGAGGTATGGTGGTAGACTCTGGCACATTCAGGGTTAATGTGGGACTAAGGACAGTACCAACCACACAGTAATGTAAGAAGGCACATGACCCAGACCTAGGGCAAATGTGGTCTTGACCAGGGACATGTTAAGACTGAGGATGGAAATAGCTCCATGCCTCTTCCCTTTCCTGTATATTGTATATAGTTACAAGTAGTTCACATTCAGAAGGCAATGAAGACTTCTTCAACAGATATGTTCTGTAACCAACACCATTACAACAATATGTTCCAGGGTCAGGCTGTTCTAGCTCTCAGATGGGTCTCATGCTTTGGCTTCTATTGACACAAATGGAGTATATCCAGAATGCATGCAACACCTCCCCATTGCCAGATAGAAGAAAGGAACTGAAGTTTCAGATTACCTTCAAAAAGAAGTTGGGAAGGGAACTTGGCAAAGAAGTTCCCTTAACATGTTTTGTTTGTAGAATATGTATTTCCAGATAATGTTGGAGCATTCCCCAGAGGCACACCATTAACTGTTGACTATCTTGTCTAAATGCATTCTCAAGTGGACAGCGTTACTTTGCACTTATCAATTTTAGTTTGTTTATTCAGTAGCCTTGTCAAGCTTCTAGTCTGCCTCATATCTGTTCTATTGTATACTTGGCTCTAGTCTTTAAACTTACTTATTTCACCGTTAGTGGTTAGTTTACTGTACTTGATGTGCAAACATAAACATTGACAAATAAAGATTTGAATACGAATGTCCACCAGCATAACGGTTCTAATCAATAGAAATATCCTTTTAAAAAGTGGACAGTGGATGGTATATTTAAAGTTAGCAATATTTGTAAGGTCTGTGGCAGGATTCTCTGTTTGGCAGACTAAGTTAAAGCCCGCTGAACAGCGCATTTAGCGGGGTGAATCTCGGTGCCTGCATGCCAAGAAAATCCCCACTATTCAATGGCACTTTGCAATTTTCTTTGGCCTTGGTGAGGAACTCTCCGTCCAGGCCACTCTTTAAGTCGTTGCCTGCACTGGTGAGCTGAGCTTGCTGTTGCAGGAAGACTACTCGTGGATCTTTTGACCCCCCCTCTGTGGCCCCATCGTGACTTAAGGACCCACCCCACTTCACACAACTTACCTCTTCCAGCGTCCTTGAACCCTCCCTCACTCCACCTCTTATGGACAAGCCCCCTCTCGGGCCTGGCCTCTGGCACGGGCAACATGGCACCTGAGCTGCAAATGTCCTGCCAGCCTGACACTGCCACCCAGGCACCCTTATGGTGCCAGAATGCCCAGGTGGCAGTGCCAAGGTGCCAGGATGGCAATGCCAAAGTGTCCAGGTTCCAGGGGTAGTGCCAGGGGAGTGCCAGGGTGCTACACTGCCCTGTCCCTGACCACCTGCCCCTCAACTTCTCAGCAAGACTACCCCTGAAGTGCCATCACGACTGGTTCTCAACATTGTGAACGAGTACTGAGCGGCGCCTGGCAGGGGCCTCGCTGAGGAGGCTGATGAATTCCAAGACATGGGTGAATTGGGCGAGCCTAATGGCACATTTAAATATGCGTATCTGGATCTCACACAGCATGCAGGCCTCTTGAGTCGGGTGTGTGGAGCCCACTGAATTGCGGCCAACGTGTTACCACCAGATCTGAATAGCGTGCAATTCAGGTTTCCGTTGTGGGTGATATTCATTCGCGATTCCGGGGATGTAAATAAGCTATCACTCTGTTGGTGTAAATTTGAAGCAATTCCTGGTCCAACGGGCGGGGTAACTGGTGGGGCCAGAATTAATGCTGAAGAGCCTGACAGCTGGAGCTGTTTTTATGCGCTCCATTCCCACTCACTCATTGCACCCATGAAGGTGGCTCAGATAACATCTGCAACTCCCTCCCAATTTTGGGAGTTTGAAGTGGAACCACTGCTCGATGCCATTGAGGAGAGGAGGGACACCTCTTCCCCAGGGTGGGCCGCACACTCAAGCCCGCCCTCCTGACCAGCGTCTGGGATAGGGTGACAGAGGCAGTCAGTGCTGCCAGCCTCACCAGGAGGAGACAGCTTGTGTCATTGGTGCGGCCTCTGCCCTGAGAGAGGGGCAGTTTGTCAGGGAGGGCTCCAAAGATCACAGCGAAGTTATCCTTTGGTTTGGGTGAGCTCTGCTAGTCCCCTGCTTCCTGTGCTGTAGGGCAGCACCTCTGAGGATTGCACTGAGGAGTGCCCGCATCTGGTGGGCCAGTGATTGAGCATGGCCACACCCATCCCCTTGATGACACTGCTGGGATATGAGGGTTTCCAGAGGGTGGGATCTCACATCAGCTGATGATCTCTAAACAGGATACAGTGAGCAGTCAAAAGTATGAGCAGCCAGGAACCGTAAGTAACACTAGAGGGGTGCATTAATAATACACAGTCTGCAGCAAAGGCGGACTGAATGAGAGATAGATACTCTGAGTCCATGGACCTGGCACCAACTTGTTCACTGCTCCTGCCCCGGGCCCAGGCAGCCACTCCCCAATAAGCTCCACAATTGTTGTGAGTTTCCTTAGCCTCTCACTCACCCTGAAAGGCCATGGCGCCTAGGCCTCACTTGTAAATGCTTGCACCAATTCATGCCCACGTGACTTCAAGCCCATTGTCTCTGAAATTTGTTTCTTTAAAGGGAAAGTTGTATTTTTCTTATTACATTTGAAAGAATTTGAAAAGCTTTTTGTTAAAGAGTATGTAAAACAAGAACTTGTTTAATGCTCTATATGGGGGTCAGACATGAAAGTAGAGTTGACTGCGCATTCTCCCCTGTCTGTGTGGGTTTCACCCCCACAATCCAAAGATATGCAGTTTAGGTGGATTGGCCATGCTAAATTGCTCCTTAATTGGGGAAAAAAAAATTGGGTACTCTAAATTTATATTAAAAAAAAGAAAGTAGATTTGAGACCACAACCAGACCATGAACATTAGTAATTGGGGACTCAATAGTCAGGGGCACAGATAGGAGATTTTGTGGGAGCGAGAGAGACTCACGTTTGGTATGTTGCCTCCCAGGTGCAAGGGTACGTGATGTCTCGGATCGTGTTTTCCGGGTCCTTAAGGGGGAGGGGGAGCAGCCCCAAGTCGTAGTCCACATTGGCACTAACGACATAGGTAGGAAAGGGGACAAGGATGTCAGGCAGGCCTTTAGGGAGCTAGGATGGAAGCTCAGAGCGAGAACAAACAGAGTTGTTATCTCTGGGTTGTTGCCCGTGCCACGTGATAGTGAGATGAGGAATAGGGAGAGAGAGCAATTAAACACGTGGCTACAGGGATGGTGCAGGCGGGAGGGATTCAGATTTCTGGATAACTGGGGCTCTTTCTGGGGAAGGTGGGACCTCTATAGACAGGATGGTCTACATCTGAACCTGAGGGGCACCAATATCCTGGGGGGGGAGATTGTTAGTGCTCTTTGGGGGGGTTTAAACTAATTCAGCAGGGGCATGGGAACCTGGATTGTAGTTTTGGGGTACGGGAGATTGAGAGTATAGAGGTCAGGAGCACATATTTGACTTCGCAGGAGGGTGCCAGTGTTCAGGTAGGTGGTTTGAAGTGTGTCTACTTCAATGCCAGGAGTATACGAAATAAGGTAGGGGAACTGGCAGCATGGGTTGGTACCTGGGACTTCGATGTTGTGGCCATTTCAGAGACATGGATAGAGCAGGGACAGGAATGGTTGTTTCAGGTTCCGGGGTTTAGGTGTTTTAGTAAGCTCAGAGAAGGGGGCAAAAGAGGGGGAGGTGTGGCGCTGCTAGTCAAGGACAGTATTACGATGGCGGAAAGGATGCTAGATGGGGACTCTTCTTCTGAGGTATGGGCTGAGGTTAGAAACAGGAAAGGAGAGGTCACCCTGTTGGGAGTTTTCTATAGGCCACCTAATAGTTCTAGGGATGTAGAGGAAAGGATGGCGAAGATGATTCTGGAAAAGAGCGAAAGTAACAGGGTAGTTGTTATGGGAGACTTTAACTTTCCAAATATTGACTGGAAAAGATATAGTTCGAGTACATTAGATGGGTCATTCTTTGACAATGTGTGCAGGAGGGTTTCCTGACACAATATGTTGACAGGCCAACAAGAGGCGAGGCCACATTGGATTTGGTTTTGGGTAATGAACCAGGCCAGGTGTTAGATCTGGAGGTAGGTGAGAACTTTGGAAACAGTGACCACAATTCGGTGACCTTTCGTTAGTGATGGAAAGGGATAAGTATACCCCGCAGGGCAAGAGTTATAGCTGGGGGAAGGGCAATTATGATGCCATTAGACATGACTTAGGATGTGTTGGTTAGAGAAGTAGGCTGCAAGGGTTGGGCACACTGGATATCTGGAGCTTGTTCAAGGAACAGCTATTGCATGTTCTTGATAAGTACGTACCAGTCAGGCAGGGAGGAAGGGGTCGAGCGAGGGAACCGTGGTTTACCAAAGAAGTGGAATCTCTGTTAAGAGGAAGAAGGAGGCCTATGTGAAGATGAGGCGTGAAGTTTCAGTTGGGGCGCTTGATTGTTACAAGGAAGCGAGGAAGGATCTAAAGAGAGAGCTGAGACGAGCAAGGAGGGGACATGAGAAGTCTTTGGCAGGTAGGATCAAGGAAAACCCAAAAGCTTTCTACAGGTATGTCAGGAATAAAAGAATGACTAGGGTAAGAGTAGGGCCAGTCAAGGACAGTGGTGGGAAGTTGTGTGTGGAGGCTGAGGAGATAAGCGAGATACTAAATGAATACTTTTCGTCAGTATTCACTCAAGAAAAAGATAATATTGTGGAGGAGAATGCTGAGACCCAGGCTATTAGAATAGATGGCATTGAGGTGCGTAGGGAAGAAGTGTTGGCAATTCTGGACAAGGTGAAAATAGATAAGTCCCCGGGGCCGGATGGGATTTATCCTAGGATTCTCGTGAAGCCAGGGAAGAGATTGCTGAGCCTTTGGCTATGATTTTAGGTCATCATTGGCTACAGGAATAGTGCCAGAGGACTGGAGGATAGCAAATGTGGTCCCTTTGTCAAGAAGGGGAAGTAGAGATAACCCCGGTAACTATAGGCCGTGAGCCTAACGTCTGTGGTGGGTAAAGTCTGGAGAGGATTATAAAAGATACGATTTATAATCATCTAGATAGGAATAATATGATTGGGACAGTCAGCATGGTTTTGTGAAGGTATGTCAGCCTCACAAACCTTATCGAGTTCTTTGAGAAGGTGACTGAACAGGTAGACAATGGTAGAGCAGTTGATGTGGTGTATATGGATTTCAGTAAAGCGTTTGATAAGGTTCCCCACGGTCGGCTATTGCAGAAAATACGGAGGCTGGGGATTGAGGGTGATTTAGAGATGTGGATCAGAAATTGGCTAGTTGAAAGAAGACAGAGAGTGGTAGTTGATGGGAAATGTTCAGAATGGAGTTCAGTTACGAGTGGTGTACCACAAGGATCTGTTCTGGGGCCGTTGCTGTTTGTCATTTTTATAAATGACCTAGAGGAGGGCGCAGAAGGATGGGTGAGTAAATTTGCAGACGACACTAAAGTCGGTGGAGTTGTAGACAGTGCGGATGTTGCAGGTTACAGAGGGACATAGATAAGCTGCCGAGCTGGGCTGAGAGGTGGCAAATGGAGTTTAATGTGGAGAAGTGTGAGGGGATTCACTTTGGAAAGAATAACAGAAATGCGGAATATTTGGCTAATGGTAAAATTCTTGGTAGTGTGGATGAGCAGAGGGATCTCGGTGTCCATGTACATAGATCCCTGAAAGTTGCCACCCAGGTTGATAGGGTTGTGAAGAAGGCCTATGGTGTGTTGGCCTTTATTGGTAGAGGGATTGAGTTCCGGAGCCATGAGGTCATGTTGCAATTGTTCAAAACTCTAGTACGGCCGCATTTGGAGTATTGCGTACAGTTCTGGTCGCCTCATTATAGGAAGGACGTGGAAGCTTTGGAACGGGTGCAGAGGAGATTTACCAGGATGTTGCCTGGTATGGAGGGAAAATCTTATGAGGAAAGGCTGATGGACTTGAGGTTGTTTTCGTTAGAGAGAAGAAGGTTAAGAGGTGACTTAATAGAGGCATACAAAATGATCAGAGGGTTAGATAGGGTGGACAGCGAGAGCCTTCTCCCGCGGATGGAGGTGGCTAGCACGAGGGGACATAGCCTTAAATTGAGGGGTAATAGATATAGGACAGAGGTCAGAGGTGGGTTTTTTACGCAAAGAGTGGTGAGGCCGTGGAATGCCCTACCTCCAACAGTAGTGAACACGCCAACATTGAGGGCATTTAAAAATTTATTGGATAAGCATATGGATGATAAGGGCATAGTGTAGGTTAGATGGCCTTTAGATTTTTTCCATGTCGGTGCAACATCGAGGGCCGAAGGGCCTGTACTGCGCTGTATCGTTCTATGTTCTATGATCTGACCAACTGGTTAAGCCAGTTCTGGGTGCCAAATAACCTTCTCTGACGCCTCAGCTGGATGTTCCTATACGTTTTTAACAATTTTTATGGAGTCTGAAAGAGTTATTTGCTAACCTCATACTGTGGAAATGTGTCTGTTTTGCTTCCAAATAAACAGAACGCCGGACAGAATAAACTAAAATGAATAGATTACTGAGCAAAGGCTTGTCCTGATAGTGGGTTCCATCAAAATAGTAATCTATCCTTCTTAAATAGTTTTGATTATTTATTCGCAGGATCTGGGTTCATTTTCAAGGACAGCATTTATTACCCACCCCTAATTGTTCTTGCGAAGCTGGTGTTAAGTTCCTTCATGAACATCGTGTGATTATACTTTTTCTGAGCAGTTTTGATCCAACTTAATGGGCATGCTGGCCCATTTCAGAGGGTAACTGTGGTGGGCCTGAGGTCACATAGAGGCTAGACCAGATGGTTTCTTCCCTGACGAACATTGATGAATCAGCTGTGTTTTATAACAATTTGGCAAAGGCATGGTCGCCATTACTGAAGCCTGCCTTTTAATCCAGGTTTTATTTTGTTAACCGAATTTAATTTTTTGGCGGCTGTGATAGGCTTAAGAACTGACGTCTGTCGGTTTATTGGTGTAGGCCTCTGGATTTCTGGTCCAGTAGCAGAATGATCATGCGGCCATACCTGCAGTGCAGAAGTGACTAATGTGCTGTGCACTTGTAACGTTTTCCTTTTTTTATTTAAGGCCTGTTATTGTTTTATTAATTATCTGATGATCTGGTTGAAGCTTGCTTGTTGAGCGCAGTTTAGATTAGGTCTCAAACGCAATGATGATATTCTATCAAGGATGTAAGTGTTGGCAACTGCAACTTACAGGTGGATAATTGAGGATGGGTAGTAAATATATAGGCCAAAAGTCTACTTTGGGCTTAGTCAATGATTAGGATGCAGATTGAGTTTCCATTAAACTCATTTGCATATCACCAACTAAATTCCTTTCATCACCAACACAATCAGGCAGCATTTTAGAACATAATTCTTTTTAAAAAACTTCACATTACAATTTTCCCTGATATATTTAAGTGAAAACCTGGCTCAGTGTTATTAATGGAGCTGGAAATGAGGTTATCACAAAAATTAAGCAATTTAATCAGTGTGCAATTTAATCAGCCTGATCTTAAATAACTGAAACTGATAACCTATACATGGCAAATCCCTTGTTACATCGGTGAACAGTAATTTCTGAGTAAATGTAATAGTGGGGGCTCCTTTTAAATGCCTCCCCATCGCTTGTGCTAAATCTAGTCAGGGGATGGTTGTCAGGAAGACAGCACCAAGTCGGCAGGTTCTCGTTTATATACAGCTGTTGTAAACACTGGCTCCAATTACTACTCAGTGAGGGGGATTTCCCAGTGGTAGGGCTCGCTGATAAGATGTTAATATATTTCAATGAGGTTCCCGATCTTCCATGGTGGGATTCTCGTTACGCCACCGTCGAGGGGCCTGGAAAATCAGAAAACACAATCTCAGCTGCAATTATCGTGTTTCCTAATTCTCGCTGTATTTTGCTCCCGCATCACCGTAGTCGTTGACCGCTAACGTGGGCCAAAAGTTGCCCCTTGAATCATATTGCTGGAATACCTCAGCCGCTGAATGGCCTTCAAAGTTGAGACTCTGGTACCGAAAAAGTCTGATATGAATGAAGAATACTGTGATTCTGTAAGCTTGATTTGATGGTGCTCTGACATGAACGTCAAGTTGAGCAAAGTGTTTATTCACTTTCTTTATGATATCATAAATTGTAGGCATCCCTTGGTATGGTTCGGTGACCTCATATCAACTCAGATTCCAATCTGGTTCTTGGCCTTGGGTTTCTTGATGATTTGTATGGGTGAAACATGAGGGTTTCATCCCCAAATTTCTAAATAATGTCAAGGCCAAGTAAGTACTGAGGTTCTTTCTTCGTCTGCTTCCTGACACAAAATGGTATTCATCACCATTGAGAGTAGGAAAAGTAGATCATACTCACATGGGCAGACTGTAGCTACTGGGGACCGCAAGGAGCAGTACTTGGGCCCCAGCTGTTCACAATGTATTTCAATGATTTAGATGTGGAGGCGAAGGGTAGGATCCTCCGGCCATGCTGCGCCAGAAAAGCAGCTTGTCGCGGTGCAGCGTGGCAAGTGAAAGCCGGGAGACCCCACTCCCGTGTCAACGCAATCTCGCAGGACGTTGCAATGGGAATCCCACCCACAATGGGCGGAATCAAGTTTTAGCATATCTGCATATCAGGACGAGGCAGTAAGGTATTCAATCCCTTTGCCTCGGGGACCTTGGGCGAGCGCTGTTTGATACTGGGCCCCACAAATGGAAACCAGATGGAATGGCACACATGAGGGTCTCAAAAGGGATCGGAGGCCCACAGCTGTATGGCCTTTGGGCAGAGTGGTGCTCTGGCACTGCTGGTTCCACCTGGGTACCCTGGTCATGCCGGCCTGGCACTTCATAGGTGCCCAGGAGGCACTGCCAGCTGGCAGGAGCATTGCCATGGTGCCAGTTTGGCACTGCCAAGGTGCCAAGCTGTCATTTTTGCACGCACACAATTAGGCTGTGGTTGCCCAATGTGCGTGTTCGGGGTTGTGGGGGACCCTCCCATGTTGGGTTTGGGCTGGGTGGAGGGGGGGGTGGGAGTGGGGGGGGGGGGAGATTCCTTTTGGGGCCTCGGAGATCTGTCTCGATCTCTGGCTACAATGGAGAGTTCCGACGAGCAGAGCTCCCCATTATTAAAAACAGGCCGACCTCCGTCATGCGTTCCCCGTTCAGACCACTTATTCAAAGCAAGTCGTATTGAATAGCCACTATTCGACACTGCAAGTGCCGGGAAACAGGCGGCTAAACGCGCTCGCTCGGGGACTTTGTGCCCTTTTGGGAAGATCGCGCCCTAAATGTAATGGCCCGTGACTTCCTGCATGATTCATGACTTAAGTCACCGGTGAACCATGTATTCCCGGCATGACGACCCTGAAGTGCGGGCGCAAGGGAATGCACAGTGGAAGCGCACGGTTTTTAAACTCCCAGCTGGTTTCCTTAACTGTTTGAAGCCCTGCGCTGTGCTGGAGTTGCTGAATGAAAAATCCAACTGCAGCGCCAACCTGGGCCACTTACCCAGATATTTGGTGAGTTTGTACACATGTTTCAGTCTAGCAGAGGCAGGAGACATCGGGAGACATTTTTTGGTCGGTTAATCATTATATTATTAGTCTTTAGGATTTATAAATATGTTTAAAATGCAACTAAAATGAAAGGAAGATATATGTATTTTTTAACTTAACTTTGAAGTAAAAAGGCAGAAACATAATAACACAGGTAACACAGTGGCACACAAGTTAGCATTGCTGCCTCACAAGACCAGGGACTTGTGTTCAATTCGGACCTTGGGTGACTGTGTGGTGTTTGTACATTTTCCCCGTGTCTGCATGGGTTTCCTAGAACCATGGAATTGAACCATAGAATTCCTACAGTGGAGAAGGAGGACATTCAACCCATGAAGTCTGCACTCCCCCTCCGAAAGAGTACCCTCCCTGGGTCCACTCCCCCTCCCTATCCCCGGAACATAACCAGCACATCCCTGGACATTAAGGGGGAATTTAGCATGGCCAATTCACCTGGCCTGCACATCTTTGGACTGTGGGAGGAAACCAGAGCACCCGGAGGAAACCCACGCAGACACGGGGAGAACACATAAAGTCTACAGAGGCAGTTACCCAAGGCTGGAATTGAATTTGGGTCTCTGGCGCTATGAGGCAGCAGTGCTAATCACTGTGCCACCATGCCGCCACCGTTTCCTCCGGGTGCTTCGGTTACCTCCCACAGTCTAAAGATGTCCAGCGTTGGTGGATTAGCCTTGCAAAGTTGCCCCTCAGTGTCCAAAGGTTAGATGGGCTTATGGGGAGAGGGCGGGAGTTTGGGCCTGGATAAGGTGCTCTTTCTGAGTGTCAGTGCAGACTTGATGGGTCAAATGGCTTTCTTCTGCACAGCAGTGATTCTATTAACACAAATCAAAACACGCAGCTGCGCACGCCGCTGACTTCCCACTTAGTGCCTCGGGCCTTATGGGAATTCCCCAGGCCACCCCCCCAGGTGCCCTCTGGCCACAGCCCACCCATCAGCTGTATGGGCACGCTCCAGCACAACCAGTGCTATCTTGTTGGTTGGGATGAGTGTGTGTGGAGAGTGAAGTGTGTATATGTGACTGCAGCTTGTCAGCCTCCTGAGTAGCAATTCCCCATTGGAATTGATTGTGTTCCATGTGGTGCACGTGTTAGCCCCTCAACGGTTGCTGAATTCACAGAAGCATAGAATCATAGAATTTACAATGCAGAAGTAGGCCACCTGGCCCATCGAATCTGCACTGACCCCCGGAAACAGCACCCCACCTAAGCCCACACCCATAACACAGTAACCCCACCTAACGTTTTTGGGCACCAACGGCAATTTAGCATGGCCAATCTACCTAACCTGCACGACTTTGGACTGTGGAAGGAAACCAGAGCACCCAGAGGAAACCCACGCAGACACGAGGAGAACATGCAGACTCCGCACAGACAGTGTCCCAAGCTGGAATCGAACCTGGAGCTGTGAAGCACCTGTGCTAACCACTTTGCCACCTTGCTACCCCTGGAATTGGTCCAGGAGCAGTGCCTGTTTTGCTGTCGGAGAAGTCCACAAATCCTGCGTCAACACTTACTCTGATGAATGGAGAATTTCACTGCTGATGTTACAAGGAGAGTGACAGCAAAAAGCCTTGAGGCGCTTTTAAAATCTTATGACCATAATCTAAATTAAAACATACAAACATTTTTAAACATGCCACATGTAAAATTATATAATAATAGAGTGCAGATTTAAATAGTTTCACAGATTTAAAACAAATAACCAAACCTATGTTCACTTATAAATAATCACGGGCGCAATTCTCCGCCCCCCACGACGGGTCGGAGAATAGCGGGAGGGCCTTCCCGACATTTTTCCCCCCGCCCAACTCCCGACACGAATCGCTGCCGCCGTTTTTTTACGGCCGGCAGCGATTCACAGCTGATAGATGGGCCGAAGTCCCAGCCCTTTACGCTGTATTTACGAACGGCAAACACACCTGGTCTGGCCGTTCTTAAAAACGGCGGGAACAACTCGCTTTTTATAACCATGGCACCGATTGGCACGGCAGTACCACGGCCGTGCCAAGGGTGCCATGGGCCCGCAATCGGTGGGCACCGATCGCGGGCAGCGGGCCCGATGCCCGCTCACTATTTCTCCTTCCGCCGCCCCGCAGTATCCATTCGCGGGGCGGCTGAGGGGCATCCCGGCCCGCGCATGCGGGTTTCGCGCAAATACGCGATGACGTCATCCGCGCATGCGCGGGTTGGAGTCTTCCAATCCGCGCATGCGCGGCTGACGTCATATGACGCGTCAGCCGGCGCTAACTCCGGCAAGCGGGCTTAACAAAATTTGTTAAGCCCGTGATGCCGGAGCTTACGGCGTCGGGCTGCTAGCCCCGACCGGGGACCAGAATCGGTTCCCGGTCGGGAAGGGGCGCGCTGGCGTCAAACCCGCCCGGGTTTGACGCCAGCCTTACGATTTCTCCCGTTTTGGGAGAATCGCGCCCCACCTTTCATCATAAAAAATTAAAAATTACTTCAAAAGAATTAACAACAGTAGTGATGCCTGTTTAAAAGTAAGAGTAAAAAAAAAATGTCTACATACCTTTCAAACACTTTTTGAAAAATGTCTGTTGTCTTTAACCTAAATCTCTTGTTTAAATGCCTGCCCTCAATGGGCTTCCCCAAGCTGGCCGTGTCATAATGGGGCGGGGCTGAACTCCTCCTGCGCTGCGCTGGAGCCAAACAGACCGGGACGCTGGAAGACCAGGCTGCCGAAGAGAAAGGAAGGTTCGTCGCATGATTGGAGAGCAGGTGGCCCATTGTGTACTTGGTTTTGCCCTATTACGTATTTTCTTTTCATTTTATTTTCTTCTCATAATCTGTTTGAACTGCTTGCAGAAAAATACTTTTCACTGTGCCTCGGTACACGTGACAATAAACAAATCCAATCCATGGCTTCCCATCGCCAACAGGACATTACATTTCAATATTTCCAAGTTTCTGGATGATACAAAGCTAGGTGGAAATGTATGTTGTGAGGAATATGTAAAGTGGGGCAGATGGAATATAATGTGGAAAAATGTGAGGTAATCCACTTTGGCAGAAGGAACAGATGTGCAGAGTATTTCATAATTAGTAAGAAATTAGAAAGTGTTGATGATCAAAGAGACCTGGGTGTCCTTGTCCACAAGTCACTGAAGTCTGTGGCGTAGGGTGGTTCAATGGGAAGGCAGATACAGAAAGTTATTTGGAAGCCTAATGAAATGTCACCCTTTATTACAAGGGGATTTGAGTACAAGGGTGTGATCCAATGGCCACACTGCAACCAAACGGCAGCTCGCCACAATGCAGCATGGTGGATAAAAGCTGCGAGACCCTGCTCCCGGGATCTACCTGGTGTATTATTCCTTTTGTCTGAATAAAGCTCGTAGTCTTACAGCTGAAGTAGATACTTTATTGTGTGAGTTTGTTCTCTCTCCAGTTCTTATACTAGATGTTACATGAGAGCTGTCTGCCTGTGTCCTGCTCACCAGCTGACGTTCCTGTGAAGAGTGCCCCTTGACTTCCTGTTTGTCTATTATATACCTCTCTGGTGCTTCCTCTAGTGGTTACTTAGTTGTGTTTACATTAACCCCTTCTGTATATACAGTGATGCATATCACTACAACCCCCCTTTTTTCTGTTTACCTATTTTCTGTACTTTGTTGAAGAAAATTGTACAAAACAGGTAGATAAATGATGATATGTACAGGTTGTGATGATATTGATGATTATACAAAGCCATTATGAGTCCAACTTTATGAATTTATTCGGTTGAGTTTTTTTCTTCTTCTGTTGTTGTCATGGTGATGTTGATATTGTAATTCCTTTGTCGTCAATGTTCTTGTATTTAAGTAACCAACAAGTCATCATGAGGTGTTCGAATGGTCGAACCACTGATGTTGACTGACGTGGACTTTTTCTGTGTTTGTGGTATCGATTTAGTGTGTCATCTGCCTTGAAAGCTGGCGTGCTTGATTGTTCTGGAGCAATAGTGAATTTGTGAGACTCGTTGTCATGCCATGGTATGTTTGTACTCTTGTCATTGTTTTGGACTGTGCTGTTGCTTTGTCCTTCATGTGCAGAGTTGTACCATGTTGTGCAGGTCGTTGTTTCATTGTTGTTGTTTCTGTCGTTTCTTTCTTTGTTGTTTTCATTGTTGTTCTTGGTGTTGTTTTTGTCATGTTTGTTGTTGCTGTTGTTGTCTTTGTTATGCTTGTTGTTTTTGTTGTTCTCATAGTTTTTGTTGTACTTGTAGTTTTTGTTGTTCTTGTTGTGCTTCTTGTTTTTGTTGTTGCTGTTGTTGTTCTTCTTTCTGTTGTGCTTCTTGCGGTGTTTGTTGTTCGTGTTGCGCTCAATGACAGTTCCGTGTGGATAATTTGAGTCATTCTCAAAGTTATTGGTGTTAGTGTCCTTTGTGGTATCTGATGTTTCATTGAGCGTTTTTTCTTGAGGATTGTGAGAATGATCTAAAGTTGCATTGATCTTGGTGACATCAGTCATTTGTGGTTGATTTGATTCCTCTTCGCTTCTTTTGTGATCCTCTTCCGGAGTCATTTCTGCTTCATCTGTGATCTCTTGGTGCTCCTCTTCTGGAGTAATTTCTGATTCATTTGAATCATCTTTGGTCTCTTTGTGCTCCTCTTCTGGAGTCAAAATCTTCAAGATTTAATTTTCTTGTGGGTAGTTTAGAGTAGATGAGGTTTTAATTGACATGGTCTCACTGGACTCATGAGTAGTTTTACTTTGATTGTTGAATGCTTCTGTACAGACGAGCTGAGATCTGTCAATCATGCTGTGATCTCGTGTATATCGTCTGGGAATTGTGTAGTTCTTCGTCACTTGTCTCACATACAGTGGGTACACTTACATTGTCTCGTTGTTGGTTATGTGTGCTGGGTAGACTTTCATAGTCCTTTTGTTGTTCACGTGAGCTCGATAGACTCATAGTCTGCTTCTGGTTACTCAGATAAGATGAATGGACCTTCATAGTCTTGTTCATGCATGGATTTTGCTATGGAATTCAGTTGCTTCCATTTTGAAATCTGTCAACGAGCTCTCTGTGGAGGCTTGCGTCGCTCTCTCTGTGGAGTCTTTCATCGCTCTCTGTGTGGAGTTGTGTTCTCTCTGTGGAGTTGATCTGTGCTCTCTCAACGGAGTCGGTCAGTATTCGCTATGTGGCATTGTTTTCTTCTTGGGTATTTGACAGGTTGCTGTCATCCAATGAATCGACGATCTGCCATTGCATCATGGTATTGGATTAATCTACCATGAGTAGTGTCATGTTGAGCTTTTCAACCATGTCACTAATGCAATGATTAGCATATCCAAATAACTTAGCCATGTCTGAGTAGTATTTTTCGATAAACAAATCATCTTCTTTTGTTTCGGATTTGTTATTGTGCTCTTCATGTTCAATAAACAAATCGTCTTCTTTGATTTTGGATTTGTCATTGTGCTCGTCACTTTGGGTGGTGCAGACTGCTTGTTGCAGGGTGCTGCAAAAGTTATTTTCAACTTTTGGTAGAAGTTCAGGCAATGTTGTGCCTTTTGAGGTTGAATATTTTGGTTTTGTGCCTTTAAGAGCCTTGTATGTGATTTTCAGGCCTTTCCCCTTTAAATGGACGTGGTCGAAGTCTTCTGACGTCATGGCGCTCATGGCGTAAAGCGTAGGGCACATCGATTTTCCTTTACTGTGCACTGCGTCCAAAACATCTTTTTTCAATTGCGCATGCGCAAGCCCAGTCTTCGTGCAAAACGGCTATTTTCAACTGCGCATGCGCAAGCCTGGTCTTCGTGTAAAACGGCTAATTTCAACTGCGCATGCACGGCTGCGGTTTCCTGTGCATGTGCAGATGCAGATTGCGTCTTTTGTTCCCCCGGGCAGTTTAAAATGTGCTCAGATGCCATTTTAAACTTCTTTCGACCCGTGGAGAAGAACTTTTTCGGCGTTCTTGTTGGTAAAGATTTAATGTTAGTTTTTTCTTTCGATCTGCACTTTTCAATTGCGATTTTCAGCATAAACCTTTCTGTTCGTATGATGATCGTTTGAGTTTCGCATCACTCATTACCTGTGCAATTTGATCTCCGAGCATTGAATGTCTTAAAGCAGCATTGTTACTGGTGTTACAGTGATCTTCACATTTTTTGAGTATTACTTTTATTTGGTGTTGTCTTCACCTTTCAAGTAATTAAAGCAGTTATAAATGTTTCTAGCTTCATGTCCTGCTAGTAGCAGTGCTATTTTTGTTTTCTTCAGAGGCCGTGCTCAAATCATTAGCAACAGTATATAGTTCGAACAGTTGTTTAAAAATCTTCCATCTATGACTTAAATTACGGTTGTTTTCAGCTGCGGTGGAGTTCCAACGAGTTCCATCGAATCAGCGAGTCTCCTCATGTCGAATGTCCGGTTTCGAATTTTCTTGTCATTTCAATCTTTCTTTGTCTGCATCTTGTGTAATCTTCTAGTAAGCGTTCTGAAGTCTCCTGGTACCATGTATTATTCCTTGTGACTGAATAAAGCTCGCAGTCTTACAGTTGAAGTAGGTGCTTATTGTGTGATTGTTCTCTTTCCAGCATTTGTATTAGATGTTACATGATAGCTGTCTACCTGTGACCTGCTCACTAGCTGCCATTCCTGTGAAGAGTGTCCCTTGACTTCCTGTTTGTCTATTATATACATCTCTGGTGCTCCCTCTAGTGGTTAACTAGTTGAAGTTTATTTAAATGAACACCTTGTGTATATACAGTGGTGTATATCACTGGAACATAACGACTCGTGAGATCCAACCTGATCTTGCGAAACTTTGTGATGTAAATCCTGTCCATTGTGGGCGGGATCACTTTTTGGCACATCTATTAGTGCGAGAAAGCCTCTCTCACTTTAATGTGCAGATTGCTGATGTTCAAGAGGCTTTGGGATTCATCACCTCTGTCTCTGAGACCTTGGGCGAGCGCCGTTCAGGACTGGTCCCCGTGTTAAATCATACCCATTGTATTTTTCTTCAGTGTGAAATAGGTTATTTGTGTATTCTTGGCTGAGTCGTTTTGGTCAAGTGTAAGTGTCTCAAAGATATCTTCCAACTCCTCACCTCCATAATGGAGAAGTAAAGTCTTTCTTTCTGTCAATGGGTTTCCCATTGAACCACCCTACGCCACTGGGAAACCCGCGGCGGGGGGGCGCCATCACCGGAACTGGAAAATTCCACCAGCGTGAACAGCCAGAAGATCTTGTCCTTCATAATCCTTCTAGACCCCCTCTGTTGGTATATAGTCATGGTAGCCTTAAGCTGACAAAAGTGCACAATGCAATTTTCAATACACTGGAGTAGTTTGGTCTTGTATATCATATATTTCATTGTCTTGGTTGTGAACCAATTGTGTAGGGGGTGATGGTGGCACAGTAGTCATGCCACTGGACTAGCAATCTCAAGGCCCAGGCCAATTCGCTGCAGGCACAGGCTCAAATCCCATCACGGCAGCTGATGGAATTTAAGTTCAATTCATTAAAATCTGCAATTGAGAGCTAGGCTCAGCAATAGTCACCATGAATCTATCATCAATTGTCGGAAAAACCCATCCGGTTCACTCATGCCCTTTAGCGAAGTGAAATTGCCATCCCTATTTGGTCTGTCCTAAATGTGACTCCAGGCCTACGGCAATGTGGTTGTCACTTAACTGCCCTCTGGAGTGATCCAGCAAGTCACTGAATTCAAGGGCAACTAGGACTGGGCAACAAATACTGACCTTAGAAGCAACACACACATCAGCCCATGAAACAAATAATTAAGTGCTCTCCTCAATGAGTGAATAACACCAACACTAGTGAATGGCTACACAACCATCTAATGACAATGCAAGCAACATTGTACCCACTTTGCGTGGTTAAGACTATCCTCTCCCACTATCAATTACTTGTGGGGCAGCTTTTTCATCTGCCATTGAACCATTTATGCTAAATATTGGGCACTTCAAGCTGGATTAGGAAGGGTATTTTTTACATTAATACCACTTGAAGATCACTTTAGGATGTTACAGTGATTCATGATGGATTCTGTTCTTTTATTGCCACTGATGAAATCACATTTTTCAAAGCCATGCTTTCCTGCAAATAGTTAATTATTTGTGAGAAAGCACATGCCTCTTTATTTCTCCAATAAAAGGAAAGAACTTACATTTCTATAGTTCATTTCACGACCTAAGGACATCGCAGCATGCTTAACAGCTAATGAAGTACTGTTAAGTGTAGCCACTGCTGTAATGAAGGTGTGAGAGAAGATTATTAAGTCCTTGACCTACATAAAGATACACCGTGACTTGATATGCTTCATAAGAATAGGTTAGACCTTTGGGTGCTGGCAGAACCCGATCACTGTACCTTTACCACAGCAGAGGAGACCCCACAGGAATTTCAGAGATTGTCAGAACAAATGAGTAAAATGTTTTCAGACCCTAGGAACATATAGTCATGGGATTCATACCACACAGACTTTACTGAGCTTCGCTGAGGCAACATTCAAAGGACTCAGTCAACCTTTCAGCTTTCACACCTGTGCTCACATCCCCAGTTGCTGCAGGGCAGACTTTTATTGGCACTGAAAGACGCTGCAGTGCTACAAACATGTCCAGCAAGCCTTACCAACAAAGAATGCGACCAGGAGTAGCTGCTAGTATGTTCGTGGCTTCAGATAAAGTGTGCTAGTTGACTCACCTTTGACTTTGGGTGTCTACCTGCCTGAACACTCATCCCAGCAGCTCTGAGACCTCCCTGATTTCAAGTCCTGGCCTAATTTAAATTTTTTCGGCAAGAAACAGGCGCCAAACAAGGGTCTTGATGCAGCTCGCTGCTCTTGGGTCCGCACAACTTGGAACATCTTCGCTGTGGGAAAGAACAAACCCGGGGGTAAAGAGGTCCTCAATTGTCTTTCTAATTGGCTTTGTTTGTTTCCTGCCAGATGTAAAGGTGTTTCTCACTGGTCTCGGAAGCTGCCCCAGGAAAGCAGGAAGAGGATGAAGCTGGGATGCTGAACCACAGTCAATTTGTGGGGATTTAACTCCCTGAATTGAGGGCTTAAGTGGGTCGGTGCAGACTCAATGGGCTGAATGACCTCCTTCTACACTGTATGTTCTATGTTCCACACGCCCCATATGCCTCCAAGGAGCTGGAAAAAAATCATTCTGCTGATTATAACTGACTAATTATAGTATACAGCTTGCCAATTTCTGCACTTGAAAGATTCAGAGTGAGTGATGGTGCACGTTCATAAGGGTTCTCTTATCCTGCCTGTGCTGTAGCAAGGTCCAACACCTTGAGAAGGTGGAGAGGAACTAGGGCTAGCATAGAATGGCAAGAGTAAGCAGTAACACATGATTGGCAGAACATTGACCACCAGGTTGTCACGCTGAGTGTGTGACTAAAGAAGTTAATTTCAAGAAGAGAAGGAAGTGAAGATGGCCAATGATACTGCTATGTATGGTCTCCAGCTTTGCCATCACCAATGCAGCTAATAATGTTGATGGAGGCCTCCTCCATTGGTGTGAGCCCCTTGGGAAGACATTCTCACTTTCTGTTGTATGCCTGATTCTCCTGCAAGCAGAACAGGTGTGTGCCTTGTTGAAGGGGTGCAAAGCAGCTTAACATAGTGTGCATGATGAGGAAAAGAATAATGGCTTAGTAATTCAATGACATTGAACCTGCTTTTTAGATACAGAACTGATGTTTAAGCCTCTGATATGACGGACAGGAAGCACATGCTCATTACAGATAATAAGTTAGCAGCTGCCATATTGGCATGGGCAAAATAAGTAGGCATCTGGGGCTTATACCTGAATGAGGTTCAATGATAATGAGGCAATGCAAGGAGTACCTCAGCACCCATTACCTCCTTATACCTCCAACACAACCACTTTTGGGAGTGAACAGATGTTTCACCCTATAGGTGTGAGAAAGAGGGGAAAAGTCTGCAAAGTAGTAACAAGTCTTTTTTGTGAAAATATAAGCAGAAATAAGTGAGTGCATTCACTGCTGTGATTGGAAGGAAGTATTGCCAAGACTGGGGTTAATGTAGGCAGGGCTGACATTAAAAGAGATGTAAAGGGTGTTTTACCTTAGCAATATTAATGGGGTACAAGTCCGGTACCGGCTAAGGTTATTCACGAAGGCCCACTTACTCAACCTTTCTCCTTGCCGGAGGTGTGGTAACCCTCAGGTTAAATCACCACCAGTCAGCTTTCCCCTTCAAAGGGGAAAGCAGCCTATGACCATCTGCCTTTACCTTACCTTACTGATGGGGTCCTGCTAGCAGCCTCTACCTGTTCTGCTGGTTCTCTTCCATGATGCTGAGAAATTTCCCCAAGCACTCAGCACCTACCACAGGGGAAGAAGTCTACTTTTCGATTGCGCAATTCTTCATTTAGCACATCTGTGACTCAATCCAAAATAAAGGTGTTGCCTGGTTGCAGTAATTTTGCTGGCAAATTACTAAAATGAGGGACAGTTGTCAATAAATTAAAAGCCCACCTCCCCTTTCAGAGGAACAGACAGACTTTATACAGTTGCAGCCCTGCCAGATATTCTGCCCTCCAATTAGCAAGCTATCCATTGAGACTAATACCAATGATGTCAGCTTATTAATTCCATTCGAAGGAGGCCCAACCCACAAAAATGGATTGCTTTGCCAGATTTACGCATACACAAAATCTCTTCCAAGCAGGATCTTACACTTGATCCTGAAATATATATCTATATATATTTTACTTATTCCTAAATGCCCTTGAGAATGTAGCAGTGAGTTACCTTCCTGAACCACTGAAGTTCATCTGGTGAATATATTCCCAGTGTTCTTAGGGGGTGAGTTCCAGGATTTTGATCTGTGAAGGAAGAATGAAGTCAGGGTATTGGATGGTTTGTTGGGGAACCTGGAGGTGGTGGTGTTCCCATACGCCTGCTGCCCTTGTCCTTTTAGTTGGTAAAGGTGGCTGGTTCGGGAGGTGCTGTCGAAGATGTCACGAAGAGTTGCCACAGGGCACCGTGTACATGGTATGCAATGTAGCCATACTGTATCAGTGATGGCCAGGAGAGAAAGTTTAGTGGATGGGTGCAAACAAATGAGCTGTTTTGTCCTGGATATTTTTGAGTGTTGTTGGAGCTGCACTCATTCATACGAGGATATTATTCCTCCTGTTGTCACATGGTTGGTAATACACATAAGCCTGACCATTGAGAAAACATTTCTTGCAGAAACATGGGTGATCCCATCAACTTAAATTGTTGTCAATCAGATTTCCCATAATCAAGTGTTCCTCTGGGCCGACGCATTTTTCAGCCTATTACACAAAGCCCTGAGCTCAACTCATAACTAACATGTCTTCAAGACACTTAAAACTTTCAAAAATTGCAGTATAGCTAAGTTAATTGGATCTTATAATGTCCTTCATGACTGTTACCATGGCACTTTTGGGAGACTCATGTTCAAAACTGAGCATCTCCATTCATGCAGACTGCAACTTCACTTTCTCCAAATGTTACTGTAAAGCACAAGCAAAATTTCCAATATGTGGAAATTCATACCCAATATTTTTATCTTCTAAGAATTGACGTGACACATTTCACTTTACAATATTATGAACTGCTTCCAAACTTATTAATAAGACTCACACCATCCTTAAATGGTTATTGGACTTGTGATTGTCACAAACGTAAGATATTTCTCTGGAAATTATCTTCCTTTGGTGGTAGGTTGCTTTGCTCCCAAGGTTCACAACACAGTTCATATCCCAGCACATTCTCTGTTGCTCAGCATTTCACTGTTTCTCTTCTTGGTTGAGTCACAGTAGGGTGCCAGGTCTACATGTAATCACTGTCACTGAGACCAGGGCTGGAATTCTCTGGCTGTTGGGATTTTCTTTTCCCACCAGCAGCGTGGGTTCCCCAGCGTAGAGAATCATGCCGCCATTGAACAGCGTGCTGCCAAGAAATACGCAGCGGGGGTATTGGAGAATCCCACCCCGTATTTTACTTTGATTCACTTATTTAATCATCTCAGTTACTTTGGGTCTGGGTGATAACAATACCATTATAGCAGTTTTCTTCTCATCTTAAGTGAATTTTCTTTTCAGCTACCAAATCTTTCACCCATCCATACAAAGCTTTTGCATTGCATGACACTTGGTGATGTCCAGCTATCGTATTTATGTTTCATGGGGTTGGTAGTTATCCAGGATGACACCCTGATTAGTCTCTGTGAGCTAGCCAGCCGGATTGGACAATTCAAAACGCTGAAAAGAAATGGTTGGGCCACTTTGCTCCGCATCTCAGTATACCTACGTTAATGGCCAGTCAAAATTATGGACTCATCGAGACAAAGATAGAAATCAGGACGTTCCCCTGTGAGTCAGCAAAAGTGTCTCGGAGGTGGAGACATCAGTCAAGGGAAACATGTCAGCTCTTTGTTCAATATTACAGACACCTAAGAAGTTGGTGCATCTAAGAATAATAATAATCTTTATTAGTGTCACAAGCAGGCTTACATTAACACTGCAATGAAGTTACTGTGAAAAGCCCCTAGTTGCCACTGTCAGGTTGTGAAAGATTGCATGCAACATTTCAACATTTGACAGACTTTGCAATTTGGTGGATTCATTGTGATCCCAAATGTGAGACCCCATGTTCTCAGTACCATGACTCATTTACTGTGAATTTAATTTATTGATTATTATTTGTTAATCTTGGCTTTAGGGTCTTTGGTGCCATTTGGTACAATATTTTGCAGCCAATATTAACATGTGATAACATACAGAGAACAAAAGCACATAGTTAACTTGCATAAAGCAATGAATAAAAATGTGTTGTTGTTTGCTGTCATAACTTAATATGCACAAGATGGCATTCTTAGAATTGGGCAACAATTCTACAGAATTATCACATATTTACTGCCAAACTTTTCTGAGCAGCCACAGATCGGATGAGTCCACCATAAATATTTGAACAAAGCTTAGATTTTCAGTCAAAGTATTGGAAGTCATTTTGCTATCAACACTGGTTCATGGCATCCTGCAGTGACTTGCATATGTTTAAATTCATTCTCAAATCAGGGCATGGACTTCAAAGAAATACTTTTTCGTGACAACCAAATATAACTTTTCTTTTGACATTTGCGGGGTGGGGGGGGGGGGGGGGGTTGCAGGGGTGGGAAGCTGAAATAGTTTATTGAGCTTCACTCTATTTTCTTCCTTCCCAAACTGCTCCACCACCCCCATGAAATGAACAAAGGGGAATATTCATTGAGACTCTGATAGCCACCACTTTGAACTGGTTCAACCAACAATGCTGTCCCCCTATTAATATGTTGTGCTTGATATCATAGGGGTCCATCAAGGAATTTGGGGACTCCAATATCATTAGTCCCCTATTTAATACATGACAGTTAATTCCCTGCAGAATCAGTGAGTGCCAACATGCAAAGCCCCAGATAGCATCATGTCCTACAAGACTACTATTTTTTTTTTAACAAACAATTTTATTGAGGTAGTTTTTGGCTTTATAAACAGTTACAGACATCATCAGAAAGGAAGCAAAAAAGGCAAAAATGTGCAAACATCCACGTACTTTCAATACTTCCATCGTAACATATTGCACAAGCCCGCTCCCCTCCCACTGGTACTACCCGCCATATTTTCCCTCCTACTCTACTCTACCCCCCACCCCCCTCCCCCCACCCCCCTGCTGACGCTCACTCTCCTGCAAAGAAGTCAATAAATGGTTGCCACCTCCGGGTGAACCCCTGCACAGATCCCCTCAAGGCGAACTTAATTTTTTCCATCCCCAGGAAACTCGACATGTCCGCAAGCCACCACTCCGTCTTCGGGGGCTTTGAGTCCCTCCACGCCAATAATATTCGTCGCCGGGCTATCAGGGAAGCAAAGGCCAGCACATCGGCCTCTTTCTCCCCCTGGACCCCCGGGTCTTCCGAAACCCCAAAAATTGCCACCCCTGGAATCATCACCACCCTTGTTTTTAGGCTGGGACATGACCCCTGCAAATCCCTCCCAGTACCCCCTCAGCTCAGGGCATGCCCAAAACATGTGAACATGGTTCGCTGGTCCTCCCGCGCACCTAGCGCATTTGTCCTCTATCCCGAAAAATTTGCTCATCCGAGCCACCGTCATATGGGCCCGGTGAACGACCTTAAATTGGATCAGCCCGAGCCTAGCACATGTCGCGGTCGAGTTTACCCTACTCAGGGCCTCTGCCCACAGCCCATCCTCCATTTCCCCGCCTATCTCCTCCTCCCATTTAAGTTTCAGTTCCTCTGTCTGGGACCCTTCCTCCCTCATGAGCACCTTATATATACCCGAGACTCTGCCCTCCCCTTCTTCCCTCCTAGAGACTATTCTGTCGAGGATCCCCATTGGCGGGAGGCGCGGGAAAGATGGGACCTGTCTACGAACAAAGTCCCGCAACTGTAAGTATCTAAAATCATTTCCCCTTACCACCCCAAATTTCTCCTCCAAGCTCCTCAAACTCGCAAAGCTCCCTCCCAGGAACATATCATCCACCCTTCCCGCCCCTGCTCGCCGCCATACTCGGAACCCCCCATCCATACTGCCGGGGGCAAACCAATGGTTGTCGCAGATTGGCGCCCAGACAGACGCCCCCATCTCCCCCACATGCCTCCTCCACTGGTCCCATATCCGCAGGGTCGCCACCACTACCGGGCTGGTGGTGTACTTGGCCGGCGGCAGCGGTAGAGGAGCCGTGACCAGGGCTTCCAAACTGGAGCCCCTGCACGAAGCCGCCTCCACCCGCTCCCAAATAGACCCCGTACCCACCATCCACTTCCTTATCATAGCAATGTTGGCCGCCCAGTAATAATTGACCAGACTCGGCAAAGCCAGCCCTCCCTCGCTGCGGTTCCTCTCCAACATCGCCTTCTTCACCCGCGGAGACTTTCCCGCCCAGAGAAAGCTCATGATCAGCCCGTTAACTCTTTTGAAGAAGGACTGTGGGATAAAGATCGGGAGGCACTGAAAAATAAACAAAAATCGAGGGAGGATTGTCATCTTTACAGTCTGCACCCTCCCTGCCAGCGACAGCGGGAGTGCACCCATCTCCGAAACTCTCCCTTCATTTGCTCCACCACCCTGGCCAAATTTAACTTATACAGCCTGCCCCAGTCTCGTGCCACCTGGATTCCCAAATACCGGAAATTTTCCTCAACTAGCCTAAACGGTAGCCCTCTCAATCTGTTCTCCTGGCCCCTTGCCTGGACCACAAACATTTCACTCTTGACCGTATTTAATTTGTATCCTGAGAACTGGCCGAACTCCCTCAGCATTCCCAGTATAGTTCCCATCCCGGCCACTGGGTCCGACACGTACAGGAGCAGGTTGTCTGCATAAAGAGAAACCCTGTGTTCAACCCCGCCCCTCACCATCCCCTTCCAACCCTCTGCGGCTCTCAGCGCAATCGCCAGCGGTTCTATGGCCAGCGCAAACAGCAGCGGGAAGAGAGGGCAGCCCTGCCTGGTCCCTCGGTACAACCTAAAGTACTCCGACACTTCTCTGTTGGTCCTGACGCTAGCCCTCGGGGCCTGATATAATAATTTGATCCAATCCACCAATCCCTCCCCGAACCCAAACCGTCCGAGCACCTCCCATAGATAGTCCCACTCCACCCGGTCAAAGGCCTTCTCGGCGTCCATTGCCACCACTACCTCCACCTCTCTACCCGCCGGGGGCATCATTATCACATTGAGCAATCTCCTCAGATTGGCCGCCAGCTGCCTACCTTTCACGAACCCCGTTTGATCCTCCCCAATCACCTCCGGTACACAGTCCTCCATTCTACCCGCCAGTACCTTTGCCAGGAGCTTGGTGTCTACATTAATCAGGGAGATTGGCCTGTAGGGCCCGCACACTTCCGGGTCTTTACCCCGCTTCAATATCAGAGATATGGTGGCTTGTGACATTGTCGGCGGCAGGGTCCCTCTGTCTCTTGCCTCATTGAAAACCCTCGCCAAGACCGGGCCCACCAGCTCCGAGAACTTCCTATAAAACTCTACTGGGTATCCATCAGGCCCCGGGGACTTCCCCGACTGCATGGCCTTTAGGCCCCCCAATACCTCCTCTACTCTAATCGGGGCCCCCAACTCTTCCACTCGCCCCCCCCAACTGTTGGGAATGTTAACCCGTCCAGAAACCTTTTCATCCCCTCCGGTTCATCCGGCGGCTCCGAAGTATACAGCTTACGATAGAAGTCCCGGAATACCCTATTCAATTCTGCCGGATCCTCCACTTTGCGCCCCACCTCGTCCCTCACTCTACCTATTTCCCTGGCCGCCTCCCTCCTCCTGAGTTGCTGCGCTAACAGTCTGCTAGCCTTTTCCCCATACTCGTACACCACTCCCCTCGCCTTCCTAAGCTGTTCCACGGCCCTGCTCGTGGATAGTGCCCCCAGTTCCGCCTGTAGCCTCTGCCTCTCCCTGAGTAAAACCTCCCCCGGGGACCCCGCGTGCTCTTCATCTATCCGACCCATTTCCCTGACCAATCTATCCATCTCTGCCCGGTCTGCCTTGGCTCTGTGGGCCCCAATTGAAATCAGCTCCCCCCGCACTACTGCCTTTAGCGCCTCCCACACGGTCGCCGCTGAGACCTCCCCAGTGTCATTCACCTGCAGGTAATTTTTTATACATTTCCGAAGCCTCTCGCAGATCCCCTCCTCCGACAGCAGTCCCACATCTAGCCTCCATTGCGGGCGTTGATAGCTCGCTCCCCCGAACTACAGGTCCACCCAATGCGGGGCATGGTCTGAAATGGTAATTGCTGAGTATTCCGTGTTCTTTACCTCCCCCATACAGTCCCTGCTTAGTACAAAGAAATCTATCCTGGAATATACTTTATGGACGTGCGAGTAAAACGAGTAGCCCCTTCCTGTTGGCTGTCCCTCTCTCCAGGGGTCCACTGCCCCCATTTGCTCCATAAACCCTTTCAGTTCCCTTGCCATTGCTGAGAGTCTACCCGTTCTGGGACACGACCGATCCAAAATCGGGTCAAGGACCATGTTAAAGTCCCCTCCCATTATTAGCCTGCGAGAATCCAAGTCCGGGATCTTCCCCAGCACTCTTTTAATGAAGTCCATGTCATCCCAGTTCGGGGCATATATATTCACCAGAACCACTCTTCTCCCCTCCAGTCTGCCCCGTACCATCAGGTATCTGCCCCCTCTGTCTGCGGATATGCCCTCTGCCTCAAATTGCACGCGCTTGTTGATCATGATTGCCACCCCTCTGGACTTCGAGTCCAAGTCTGAGTGGAAGACCTGGCTAATCCAGCCCTTCCTTAGCCTGGTCTGGTCTGACACTTTCAGATGTGTCTCCTGCAACATAATTACGTCCGCCCTCAGGGCCCGCAAGTGGGCGAACATCCGCGCCCTCTTAACCGGCCCATTCAGTCCCTTGACGTTCCAGGTGATCAGCCTGGTCGGGGGGCACATCCCACCCCCCCAGCCCCTGACCCGTGCGTCGCACCATTCCTGGCCCGCCCTTTGGCTGCCTCCACCCTCGACCTCCTTTCCAGTGCCTATTTCAAGTCCCTCTCCCGTCAGCAGAACAACCCCCCCCTCCCCTAACCCCATCCCCCGATACCCCCACCCCTGCCATCTACTGGCTGTAACTTCCCCCCCCCATCTGACTTCCTTGGCTAGCCAATCTGCTAGCCCGGTGACTCAACACTCCGGCGCCTTCCTGTCCCATTCCCCTTGTTTCCCCGTCCTCCTCCCCACCCACTGGGGCAAGCCGGCTCCAGTGTCTTCCGCGATCTGCACAAAAATTACAAACCAGCCCAAACAGGAAAAAAAAAGAAAAAACCACAAAAAAAAGAGAAAAAGCACATAAATGTCCATGAACAAAGGAAAGAGTCTCAAATGTTCCGCTTGGCCCCCTTGGCCCAGCAAACCGTTGAGCAGCAGTCCAGGCACATTCGGCGTTCCTTCCCACAGAAATCCTCGGGCCTTAACTCGTGTCCTTGGGGCCTCCTTTCGGGACCAGCCCCAGGTCCCTCACAAAATCCATCGCTTCTTCGGGTCCGGAGAAGTAGTGGTGTTGACCCTGGTGCGTGACCCATAGCCGAGCTGGGAACAGCAGACCAAACTTCACGTGCTTCTTGAACAGCACCTCCTTGACATTCTTAAAGGCTGCTCGCCGCCGAGCCACCTCCTGGCTTAGGTCCTGATAAATGCGGAGAACACTGTTGTTCCACGTGCTGCTCCTGGCGCTCTTTGCCCACTGCAGCACCCGCTCCTTGTCCACGAACCTGTGGAACCTAATCACCATCGGGCGGGGGGGTCCGCCCGGCCGCCCCTGACTTGCCTGCACTCTGTGTGCCCCCTCCAGCTCCAGCGGTCGCGGAAAGGCTTCGGCCCCCATCAGCTGCTTCAGCAGGTCTGCTACAAACGCTGCAGCATCAGCTCCCTCCGCCCCCTCCGGGAGGCCGACCATCCTCAGATTGTTCCTGCAGACTCTATTCTCCAGCTCCTCCACTCTGTCCAGCAGTCTTCTCTGCCGCTCTTTCAGGCCGTCCACTTCTAGCGCTGCAACCGTTTGCGCATCCGCCTGCTCCTCCACCACCTCTCCCAGCTCCTTAACTTTAACACCCTGGGCGTCCAGCCTCTGGTTCAGCTGATCCACCGCTTTCTGGATTGGGTCCAAGCTGTCCCGCTTCAGCGCTTCAAAACTGGACTTCATTACCTGGAGCATGTTATCCAGCGCCAGCTGGATTGCCGAGTCCGGGGTCCGTGTGTCCGCCATCTTAGGTCCCAGGTAATTTTCTTCAGGTCCTTGTCTCTGTCCCTTTTTCTCCTTCTTCTTCTGCCTTCTGGAATCCCGCTGTTCCATGTGCCGCAGCCCGCTCCTCAGCGCCTTCGCTGCCGCTTTCTTTCGCCCAGCTCCTTAAATTTTACCTCCTGGACATCTGAAGTGGGTCCAATCTGTCCCTCCTCAGCAACTCCAAACTTTTTTTCTTTGTCCTGGAGGAAGGAAGGTCCATGGGTCCGCCATCTTACCCTTCAGGTCAGCTTCCTCCTTGCCTCCGTCTCTCTCTCTCTCTCTTTCTTCCTCACCTGCTGGCCTCCCACACTTCCATCTGCTGTAGCCCGCTCTCCTCTTCTTTTCCGGCAGCCTTTTTGCCGCCCCCGTGGTCCCGCTATCGCGGGGAATCAGCTGTTCAGCCCCGCCGGAGTGAGAGCCCACCGAATGTGCGGCTCACTCGAACATCGCCGCCACCGGAAGTCTCCTACAAGACTACTATGATAGGACAGCACAAGAAACTGGTCCTGCCAAAATCCACCCATAAAATCTGCTGGTATGCTAATTTTATGACAGGAATCTACCTTGAGCAATGAGCAAATTTGGAGCCATTTTTGTTTTATACATGTACAAAGGAAAGCACAATAACTCTGCAATAAATAATTCTGATGCTCTTCAGTACTACTTCATCTGGATTCAAATATTTTGTTTTGACATCTTGGGCTTTTGCGGGGTCAATTCCTACTCCACTTCACGCAGAGTCACGACACAAGTGAATTAACCATTAATTCTCAGAAAAATTCCAAAGCCTTTGTCCATTGAATGGCCAGTAATTTCCGTCACTAGGTTTGTAATCATAAACACAATTACTTTTTCTTAATATCAAGAAATGTAATGAAAAAGTCAGCAAATACACCTGGTTACCTATTACCTAATTCCTAATTATCCACTTTAACTTGCCTCCTCCCCACCTTCTAAACACACACACATGACAGACAAACATTGAGGGAAGAAAGAGGTAAAAAATAAACTGAAGTAAAGGTGAAAAAGAGATAGCTTTTAGATAGCTGTTTCTCGCCCCTTATTGCTCTTCAAATTCTACTTTCAGCCTGAGGCTTTACTGTAGATTCATTCAGGCCTCTGTAGTTTTAGAAATGCAGCACTCAGCCTTTGTGGGGACAGAGAAAGCGAGAGAGAGAGGGTCTGTTTTTTTGATTGCAGCCTGTAAAGGATTTCCTGTGGATTCATTCATTCAGGTTCTCTCAGTTCCAGAACTAGAGCATTTGCAGCCTTTCTGGAAAAAACTCGGAGGTGAGAGAGAGAGTCCCTGTCCTTGTGCTGCGAGGATTCAAATTGAGCTTCTTGGGACACTGAAAATCATTCTACTGGGAAAGGATCCAATCACCAACTATTACCAGGCAGAGTATGGCCTTTTGGCCAATTCATCGGCCACCAACTAATCAATCAAACCGAGTCCCACCCCACCTCTCTCTCTGGTGCCGGAAAGTCTGAGGTCACCTGTTCATATTGCCAGAGACTAGTAGAGTGTTCTCTCCTGTAACTTGTGAATTCCTCATTCTCTCTGCTGCTTGACTTAAAGATGTCCCTTAATCACCCATTGATCAAAAATGGTAACACCAAATTAAAAGAAAGGGGAATAAGGGAATAAACATGAAGGACCCTTACAACTGGGGGAGGTTATTTATGTTTTGTGGAATTTCATTGGTTGCAATTTAGTAAACATGCTCAGTTTTATAGGTTACCCATTAGCCAAGCCGTTTGTGTGAAACAGACAGACATATGTTCGAAGAGGACAAATGCTGTGAACGGATCTATCCTCAGGACCTGTCCATCGTTCTGTGTATAATGAAAGGAAGAGAAGAGGCTGTGTTGCCAGTACACCTCTAGAAGTGAATTAACAAGCCTAGATTTGATAAAGCTTATAAGCCCTCCAGAACGACAGTGACAGTTTGCAAGCTCTAGCTTCCTCTGCTGCCAGTTACTACTTGCTGGTGGCAGTCTTTATTTATGCTTCAGTACCATGTTATCCTTTGGGCTTCAAACAGAAGGGACCTGTCTCTAAGTATTTTAGTTACCGTGTTGGAAATTGTGCATGTACATATAATAAAACTAAGAGCAGTTAACAGTACATAAGATCAATTTTGTTTTGTTTCACTATCAAAGAATCTGCTGCATTGCCAACATACGACTCTCTCAATGCAGCTAAAGAGCAGGGTTAATGAACTACATTTCTATGCCCTGTTGAAAATCAATAAAATGTCTGAAAATACCAAACCGTTCACCTGGCACCAACGTGTCTTTGTTTCATTTATGATTGGTATATCAGGTCAATTTACGATATACTGAGGCTTGGCAGTCTGCTGACAATGAAGATTGAGGAATATGAATTGGAATAACATTGTTCACTATTTCTAATGTTAACTGTGCACAGGAATATGAGTTTGCAGTGACTCTTGACCATGAAATGCTACTTAGCTCTTAATAGCACCTAAGTTCAGATATGTTTCCCATCCTGGATCAGAGCAAAATGTAGTCAGCTTCAATTCCACAAAATGTCGATGAATTCTTCAGAGTAAATCAGCCCTGTCAGTCTGATGTGCAACCGTCACCTACTTGTGACATAATATAATATGAAATGATATTGAACAACATGAGTTTGGCACTAAATTGTTAGTGGATTTTATCTCTGACAGGAGCAAGTTTATTGCTTTAATCCCAAGGTCTTTTAACCCTCTTTGACATAAATTGAGGTTGGCTTTTGTAAAAAATTTGACTTCATTTTCTCTTCCTCTTCTTAAAACTGCTTTAAACAATTTATGCCGATACTTCAGGCATTTGTCTTGAGTGACAGAAAGAGAGAAAGCTGATTGAATTGAGTGAGGAGGGGGTCAGGAAAGGCTAAACTGTAATTAATGTCAGTTCTTTTGTCATTTCCTTCCAGGTAAATATTCAATGTGGCCAATTAGCAACTCCATTTATGAAACTGTTGCTTAAACAGGGAAGTAACTCAATTGATGCATTTTGAGATTTGGCTAAATGTACGTACAAAGGGAAACAAATATCCAAAAATAATATGGAGTGGGAAGAAAGTGGGAAGCCGTTAAACCAGTTGAGAGGTTCAGATGAGGTCATGATTTAATAATGTAAGGATGTAACCTAATGTTCACCCTTTAATACCTACTTCACAACGGTTGACTTTGTAAAAATTCATTGCCAACCTGCTAGATATCCATTACCACCAGCACACATTCGGACTTAGCTGATCATGATGTCACACACCACTTGGTATAAGTGGGGAATCAATGTTTTTTTTAACGCAGTCCATAGGAATCTTCACTCTTCAGGATCTCTGTGGAGGGAAATGGCGGCGCAGTGATATTTTCACTCAATTTGTAATCCAGAGATCCAGAGGATGCTCTAGGGAAGAGGGTTCAAATCCCACCATGGAAGATGGTGGAATTTGAATTCAATGAAAATCTGAAATTAAAGGTCAAACGATGACTGTCAAACCATTTTCAATTGTCATGAAACCCCTCTGGTTCACTAATATCCTTTAGAGAAGAAAATCTCCTGTCCTTACTTGGCCTGGCCTACAGTGACTCCAGATCCAGGAACGTGGATGACTATTAACTGCCCGAGTAAATCACTCGGTTCAAGGGCAATCAGGGATCGGCAACAAATGCTGGCCCAGCCAGCGATGCTCACATCCCATGAATAAATTTTTAAAAAGCTGTGGCAGCTACTATATGAAGATATATTGTTAAGATGATCTACCAGGTAACGTTGCTTATAAGCCTGAAAGTGACAACACATTCGATTGTGATGACACAAATGATCCAGGGGGCCATTTGCTGTTCCTCTGTTGCTGAAATTCCCCCATCCCTCTAACATTGCAAACTCTTATGAGTAATACCTTTCTTTTTTAAAATAAATTTAGAGTACCCAATTCATTTTTTCTAATTAACGGGAAATTTTAGCATGGCAAATCCACCTACACTGCACATCTTTGGGTTATGGGGGCAAAACCCATGCAAACACAGGGAGAATGTGCAAATTCCACATGGACAGTGACCCAGAGCCGGGATCGAACCTGGGACCTCGACGCCGTGAGGCAGCAGTGCAAACCACTACACCATCATTCTGCCCGACCTTCCACTTTCTTAAAATTAAGTGGCACCACTGACTCAATGTTAAGATTGTGTGCGACCAAGGTGCAAAGAATATTTCACTTAAATGCCAAAATAACTGGAATTTGCCATGATGTATCCATCCTCAGGAATTCTGCCTTTTCTGAGCTTTCAAGAAAAAAATGGCTTGCGGTAATGAGAGGTGTACCCCTTGATCCCTTAAATAAACACGTCACTATAAGTTGGAAGAACAGCAGTTAAGGATTGCTACAATGAGGCACAGCCCTCAACCATAATTGAGAGGACAATTGGGATCATAAAGGGACACTTATTTTTTTGGAAGTGGAAACCAGTAATATCACTTTCAAAGAAGCACAGCTTGCTGTGCCGTCCCCCTCCACATGTACTGATCCGGAGCTCTATGGGGAAAAGCTAAATGCCTGGTGTTTGCCAAATGGTATCTCAAGGCACTTGTACTCAAGATGTTGCCATTCTACTAGGTTCTGATCCTAAGCCATCGTTCACCAAGGAGCTGGTGGGTTTCAGGGCTGCTTTTGAATCCTGACAGCTGAGACAGAAGGTGCTCACTCCCAGGTACGAACAGTTGGAATGCAGGGTGTTACAATCATTCACCTGCTGCTACCAAAGCAGCAGTCTGTGCTTTTTGGAGATGATGGCACCAACCAGTTTCTATTCAAAAGTAATTTCCACATAATGCTATGAGGAAAATAGTTTCCCTGATATTCTGTCCGAGGTACCAGTTGCCACACATCCTCTGACATTGACCTGAGAGCAACTTAGTCTCGCCCATTTTCCTGGGGGTTCCAGTGACCCCTTCATGCCATAATGTTGAAAGGTGTACCATTAAACAGTTGTTCAGCCCAGCCAAGAAATTAATGAAAATACCTTTGAGTTCAGCTTCCTCATGACTTGCAATATATTTACCAGCTGTCAGATGTTTATAATCGATTAGCATCATGTGGCAAAATGGCCAATGACCTGAATTATAGGCTCGATACAGAATTGTGCACTTTAAATTAAGAATTGGACATTATAAATTAAACCGCAGTCAGAACCATAGACAGGCCTGATGGGAATTCAAACAGCCAGCTCGAATACACTAGACAGAGCCAGATAGCTGGGGCAAGTCTGGCCATGCCTTTGTAGCCATCTGGGATGGCCACTTACAACCAGGAACAGAGAAGCTCGTAAAGCCTAGCGGGTAAAATGGCAGGCTCAGAGCCTGAAATGTTTATTTGCAAGTGAGGAATCCAGACGGTATCGAAACTCCGACCAATTAGCATTCTGATGGGCCGATTAGCATTTGATGGACCATCTCCACCAAGACAAAGGACTGATATTTGAGCGGCCGGTACAGTCCCAGACATTTCGGCGCCACTCCCTGTTCTAGGGAAGCGTAAACAACGGGATCAGTGACTGCTTGGGACACGCCCAGCCATCCAGGCACCCGCCCATTTATTGGTTCAAAATCAAACACAGTGATCAAGGATCGCCCAATTAGTGGGGTCCAAACTGAAGGACCACCCAAAAGAGCGCGAAAACTCCCAAGAATAAGAAGAGTCCACCATGCGTTCGTCCACTTTTGGACCTGGCGCCCCAGCAACGACCATCTCCAATTGCAGCACCACCAGAAGCAAGTCCAAGTTCAACACCCGCTACCAAATGGATGAGCCTAGCTGAGCAGCAGTTACTTCTCCAGACTCGATAGATCCAGAATCGAACAGCGGCCACTGTTCCTCTGACCTAAGCCGGGTGTCTGAAGTTAAGTACAGGTTGTCTTAGTCGATAGGTGTAGTTAACTAGTAGTGTTTATGTTGCATGATCCATTGTGTGTGTAAATAAAGTACCCTTGACCTTGCACTAACTAACTGGTGTTTGGCTCTTTGATTGATAGCCGGTTGACCGTTGTGGTGGTATCATTTGATACCTGGTGACTCAAAGCATTAGAATACAGATATCAAAAGAAAGGAGGGCAACATCACTGATTGCCATAGTTACAGCAGAGCCACAGAAAAGGCAACACCTTGTAAACAGGACATTTGAAGATAATAAGAACATAAGAACATAAGAACTAGGAGCAGGAGTAGGCCATCTGGCCCCTCGAGCCTGCTCCGCCATTCAATGAGATCATGGCTGATCTTTTGTGGACTCAGCTCCACTTTCCGGCCCGAACACCATAACCCTTAATCCCTTTATTCTTCAAAAAACTATCTATCTCTATCTTAAAAACATTTAATGAAGGATCCTCAACTACTTCACTGGGCAAGGAATTCCATAGATTCTTTGGGTGAAGAAGTTCCTCCTAAACTCAGTCCTAAATCTACTTCCCCTTATTTTGAGGCTATGCCCCTAGTTCTGCTTTCACCGCCAGTGGAAACAACCTGCCCGCATCTATCCTATCTATTCCCTTCATAATTTTATATGTTTCTATAAGATCCCCCCCACATCCTTCTAAATTCGAACGAGTACAGTCCCAGTCTACTCAACCTCTCCTCATAATCCAATCACTTGTATCCAACCCCAACATTGTATCTAACTAAAATATATTTTAACAATCGACTTTTAGAATTAAACGGAAGACATTAAGCACCGTTCATAGCTTTTTTAATTTTCTAAATGATAATATTCACAGTATCGCTCAGGTGGTCAAATGTTGCGTCGCTTCTTCGAAGCTAAAGCAGGATGCTTTAGTCAGTTTCTGGACTACAAGTAGTTCTCAAGCTGTGCAATAAGGTTCTGCGGCATGTGGTCCTCTTCCAACTATTCTATGCTTTTATCTTCCACCAGTTTTTCAGCTTCCTGCTGTGCGAGCCTGCTCTGTTTGTCTTCTCCCATTCCGAATTTCCTCTTTCAAACTCTCCAGCAATTTTCGCAGTTTCTTATTGGCCACCAGTAAATCACCCTCCGACTGTGATATAATGTAAAATTGCATCTGGAGTTCACTAATTTTCTGTCTGAACTCAGCACTAGCATTCTTTTCTTTTTCAAGTTCTTCTGCATGTGCTGTCGGCGTTTTGGCTTGAAGTTCAGGATCTTGCACTTGGAAGCCTTCTCTGCTCACAGGGCACCAATCGATTTCTCTTCCAGAGGCTCTATTTGAGCTTGTCACGTTGCGTTCTGCTCAGCCTTCAGTCTTTCCAGATCAGCAACTTTATTTTCAAGTTCCAACTTTTCATCTTGAAGCACGTCAAGTTTCTGAGAGTTTTCTTTAGCAGTCTGAACTTTCTAAATTAGCTCTCTTTCCTTTTCTGTCAAGGACTCTTCGTGGCTTTCAATATTAGCCTTGGGAATTTCAATATCCGACTGCGAATAATTCATTTGCCTTCAGATGTTATCTCTCATAATGATGACATTTATCCCATCTGAAGGCTTTGCCACTCTGGCAATCATTGTCTTGTTTCTAACTGGGGCGGGTTGGGGGGGGAGATGAAGTTAGTTGGTGTGGCGGGAGGGGTATGCTTTTCGATGATTATATTAACTTCAACCCTGAGCGATGCCTCCTTCATCTCATGGTTTAATGTGATAACATGCAGCTCCGCACAACTGTTCAATGCTAAGATAGCAGGACCATCTTTTTCAGTTTCCGAGAACATACGATTAACATATTTGCCTTTGTGTGTGGTTGCTCTGATTGAGGTTGTTGCTAGCTGTGGAATCTCAGTTCCCCCACATGTTGTTAGTGTGACATTGCACAGAGTGGCACGGTGGCACTGTGGTTAGCATTTCTGCCTCACAGCATTCGGCAGTTCAATTCTGCCTCGGGTGACCGTCATGGAGTTTGCACGTTCTCCCCACATCTGTGTGGGTTTCCTCTGGGTGCTCTGGTGTCGTCCTACAGTCCAAAGGCACACAGGTTAGGTGGATTGGCCATATTAATTTGCCCATAATGTCTCAAGATGTGCAGGTCAGCTGGGGTTACAGGGATAGGGCAGGGGAGTGGGTCTAGGTAGGGTGCTCTTTCGGAGGGTGGGTGCACACTCGATGGGCCAAATGGCCATTTCTGCATTGTAGGGTTTCCATGACTTCAGAGCATCTTTCCTTGGGTATGGATTTTCAGGAAATATCTTCTATTAGTCTGAATGCAATTATGTTATTCTGTATTCCAATATCAAGCTTCAGCTTTATGTTTATGGGCATATTTCTCATCTTCTTCTTGATCTTAATGGCTGTGTGAATTTCTCTTTTCTGGGAATTGTTACATCCAGCCATTTCATGTATAGTTCCTGGCCGGGATTCTCCGAAATCCTGGCCAAGTGTTGACGCTGGCATAAACACCAGAGAGGTGTACGCCAGCGTCAACGGGCCTCTTGGCCCAGCAATCCAGCCGTCTTCAGGGGACCAACATGGTGACGGAGTGCTGCGCGCTGCTCTGGCGCCAAAAGGCGGCCCTGCATGGCTGGCGCGGGTCTATGTGTGCATGTGGTTGCCGCCTTTGCCCCGGCGCATGTGTGCGGTTGCCGTCTCCACGCCGAGCAACATGGTGAAGAGCTACAGTGGATCCGCGTGGGAGGAGGTAGGCTACCTTCAGATCGCGTGCGCCAGCCGATCGGAAGCCCCAGATCGCGGGCCTGGACCCCGTGGAGTCCCTCCCCCGGTGTCAGATCCCACCCCTCCCCCCACCAGGACAGCCACTGCGGCCGTTGGTCAGAGCTCCCGCTGGGTGGTACCAGGTTGGAACCACGCTGGCTGGACTCGGTGGAACTCAGCGGGAGTTCGGCCGGTCGCCCGTGGAGAATCACCGTGGGGATCTCTTTCAGCGCCCCCGACCGGCGCCGCGGCAACTGCGTGGGCACGATTCCCAGCATCAGAGCGGCGTGGCGGGAATTTCCCGTGTCCTGGCGATTCCTCAAACCAGCGTCGCCTCGGAGAATCCCACTCCCAATGTCTACTGTACCCTCAAATTCATCGTCATCTTCCAAGGTATGGATGTTTTGTTTATTTTTCCTTCTCATTCGCCCTGTTTCTCTGCCTCTGATAATTTCGTTACCATCTTCTTTCTTTATTCTGCATATCTTTTTCCAGTGATTAGGTTTTACAAACATGCAAACAAGGAGTAGGCCATTCAGCCACTCCACCATTTAAAATGATCAGGGCTGATCTGTCAGTAACCTCGGGCGCGATTCTCCACTCCCCACGTTGGGTGGGAGAATCGCAGGAGGGCCGGGCGAATAACGACACGCCGCCTTGGCACCCCCCTGTGATTCTACCACCCCCCCCCCCCCCCCCCCCCCCCGCTCGGAGAATCTCCGGCCGACCAGCCTGACGTTCCCGACCTGTTCACGCCGGCGGCAACCACACCTGGCCGCTGCCGGCGTGAACATAGCACAAAAGGTAAGTTTTGGGCCTGTGGGGGGCGGAGAGGGGAATGAGCACCACGGCCGTGCTCGGGAGGGGACTGGCCCGCGATCGGTGCCCACCGATCGTCGGGCCGGCATCTCCAAGAGACGCACTCTTTCCCCTCCGCCGCCCCGCAGGATCAAGCCGCCGCGTCTTGCGGGGCAGCGGAGGGGAAGACGGCAACCACGCATGCGCGGGTTGGAGCCGGCCAAGCGCATGCGCAGCTGACGTCACTTAGGCGCCGCCGTCGCGTCATTCTTGGCGCGCCGCTTTGACGCAAGCATCAAGGCCCGGCGGCCGACTTTCTCACAATGCCGCTCCTAGCCCCCTGGGGGGGGGCTGAATAGGGTGTGAGGAGTGGCCTCCGACGCCGTCGTGAAACTCGGCCGAGTTCACGATGGCCATCCCGATGCCGCGTGGGAGTGGAGAATCGGGCCCCTCAAATCTGCACAGCACATGCGGGGTTCTCCGACACCGTGCCGAGTTGGAGAATTGCTGGCACGCTGCGCAAATCGCAGAGTGGAAAATCGGCACCATTGAAGCAGGCGTGGTAGGCATGGCACCGGTCTCAGGCTGCTCTATGCGGCCGGCCCGCCGATTCTCCGGCCTGGATGGGCCGAGCAGCCGTAAGAAGAGAGCCGAGTCCCGCCGGCACCGTTCTAACCTGCTCTGAGCCGGTGGGACCTCGGCGTTGAAGGGTCGGGTGGCAGCCTGTGTTACAGGGGGGGTCCAACCCCGGGGGTGGGGAGGGGGGGGGGCTCTGATGGGGTCTGGCCCGCGATCGGGGCCCACCACTCGGCGGGCCAGTGTCTGTGGCTGTGGGCCTCCTTTCCTACGTGCCGGTCTCTGTAGTCCTGTGCCATGTTGCGTCGGGGCTAGAGCATTGAAGGAGGCCACTGCGTATACGCGCTTGGCGCCGCCACCACTGCGCATGTCCTCGTTGGTGCTGGCGCAAATGTGCATGCGCGGTTCCCGCGGCGCACAGTAGGCGCCCTCTGTAGGGGCCAGAATTAGACCTGGGAGCGGCCTGTTCACGCCGTCGTAAAACGCGATGGCGTTTACGACGGCGTGAACACTCTACCGCAGGATTGGAGAATCCTGCCTGGGTTCTAGATTCTAATTTAAGAGGAAATATCCTCTCCAAATTCACTGTGTCAAGACAATGTCAGCATCTTTTCTGTTTCAATCAAGTCACCTGTTACGCTTCTAAACTCTAGCAGACACAAGCCTAGCCTGTCCAACCGTTCCTCATAAGATAATCCATCCATTCCAGGCATTTGTCTGGTAAATCTCCTCTGAACTGCTTCCAATGCATTTTGAACTTTCCTTAAACAGAGTGAGCAATACTGTACACAGTACCTCTAGTCCCCTGCACAACTGAAGCAGAACCTCCCTACTTTTATGTTCAATTCCTCTGGCAATAAACGCTAACATTCTCTATTAGCTTTCCCAATTACTTGCTGTACCTACCTGCATACTAGCCTTTTGTGATTCATGTACAAGGACAGCCAGATCATTTTGTACCTCAGACCTCTGCAGTCTTTCACCATTTTGATTATATTATATTTTTATTTTTCATTCCGAATTGGACAATTTCACATTTTCCCACATTGTGGATGTGATTCGGTAACCCCATTGCACTCTATTTGATCCGTGGGTCCCTCGCTAGGAGAGGTCAGGATCTGAATATTGAAAGTATCCTAATGGCCCAGGACTCCTCAGCTGTGCCTGGGAAACCTCTCCAGGAAGCCATTTACTCCTGGTCTGCATAACTGTGGACCAGGCATAACAGCACCTGGGAGGGGGGGGGGGGGGGGGGGGGGGTGCGGTGTCTACCAGGAGTCCCTTGGGTGGTGGGGGATGGGGCAGGGTGAATCCCTGTGGCACCCAGGCAACCAGGCACTGCCAGATTGGCATCCTGGCAGGTGTTCGATTTCGCGAGGCGTTGCGATATAAATCCCCTTGATTGCGGGCGGGATCTCTTTTTGCCAAATCTGTATATCAGAGTGAGACAGCTCGCCTCACTCTAATGTGCAGATTCCCGAGGTATCTGAGGCTTTGGGATTCATTGTGCGCTGGACTGGGGGTGAGGTCGGGGATCATTTTTGGGGGCCTCTGAGATCTGGATGCCATTTAAAAATGGAGTCCTGATCTCTCGCGACACTGGGGCGTTCCGGTAAGCAAAGTCCCCCACTGTACAAAACGGGGCTACATGCGGCCTCGGCCGTGCGTTTCACATTTAGGCCCCTTATTCAATGCGAGTCGTGTTGAATAGCCATGTGTTTCTCGGCATTCGAGCATTGGAAAACACATGGCTAAACACACTCGCTATAGGACTTTGGTCCCTTTTGGGAGAATCGTGCCTCATGTCTCCTGCTCACATAAGAATGTAGCTGACCCTTTACTCTTCACTAGTGTCTTTTCGAAAGCTAATGAATTTCAGCCTGCAATTTTGTTTAAACTTCTCAAATGGTTCCACAACATTCTCAACTTTGGGTTGGAGCTGTGCATTAATTCCTGCAGTGGTGGCCATTTCCGTTTTGCAAGATTCACTCAGCTTTTTTCTCTCTCTCTCTGTCATTAATTCAGGTTGATTTTTCTCCAATCTAATTTAGCATTTAATTCACTTAAATGTTTGAGTGTTAATCCATGCAACACCAGGTTGTGTCTTCTAGTTCCCATAAGTTCTAAATAATCACATAGAAACATAGAAAATTTGAGCAGGAGGAGGCCATTCGGCCCTTCAAGCCAGCTCTGCTATACATTGTGATCATGGCTGATCCTCCAACTCAATAGCCTGAGCCCACCTTACCCAATATCCTTTGATCCTCATTGTCCCAAGTGCTATACCTAACTGTTTCTTGAAAGCATACAGTGTTTTAGCTTCAACTGCTTTCTGTGGTAACGAATTCCACAGACGACCACTCTCTTGGTGAAGAATTTTCTCCTCATCTCTATCCTAAATGGTCTACCCCATCTCCTCAGACAATGGCCCATGGTATTAGGAACCCCCGTCATCGGTAACAGTCTTTGGGAAACTACCCTGTTCAACCCTGTTAGAATGTTATAGATGCCTATGTGAGCCCCCCTCATTCTCCTGAACTCCAGCGAATATAATCCTACACAACTCAATCTCTCCTCATACATCGTTCCCGCCATCCCAGGTGTTGTGTTACGTAGTTTGGAATAACACAGGCTGCTACTTGGTGCAATTTTAAATAAAAGATGCTCAGACTTTGAAATGAGTTGAATGTATATATTGAACTATTAGCACAGTTCTCAATGAGTTCGACTCTCTGCTAATCTAAATGTAGTAACTCAGTCTAACTGAACCAGCCTTGCTCTAAGCCACGTGCTGGGCTGTGATGCTGAGGGTACACCCTGTCTCACTCTGCAGATGTTGGTCTGTGGAAAGAGGCGGAGTGTGAGTGCCTCATCCCTTTTACAGTGAGATACCACCCCTGAGTGTCCTGACTGCTCATTGTCGTGTCCTATTCTAAGTGTTCATTAGCTGCACGTTTGCATATCATGACACCAGGAATCAGTTTGGTAACCCTTCTCTGCACTTGCACAGTTCTTCCTCAGGTAAGGAACCCAAACCTGCACACAATATTCCAGGTGTGGCCTCATCAAGTCCATGTATAATTGCAGCAATACATCCCTATTTGTACTCAAATCCTCTCGCTATGATGGCCAGTATACAATTTGCCTTCTTTACCTCCTGCTGCACCTATTTGCTTACCTTCAGCGACTGGTGGATGAGGTTACGCAGGTCTCATTGCATATTCCCCTCTCCTAATTTATGGCCATTCAGATAATGGTCTGCTTTCCTGTATTTGCGACCAAAATGGATGCCCACATTTATCCAAATCTCTGGAAGCGTCTCTGCATCCTCCTCACAGCACACCCTCCCATCCAGCTGTGTGCTATTTGCAAATTTAGAGATACTACATTTTGTTTCCTCATCTAAATCATGAATATATATTGTGAATAGCTGGGGTCCTAGCACCGATCAGGGCAGTACACCATTAGTCACTGCCTGCCATTTGGAAAAAGACACGTTTATTCCTACTCTTTAATATCTGTCTGCCAACCAATCCATTTCAATATACTACCCTTTCGCCAGTGTCCCAAGTTTGATTCCTGGCTTGTGTCATTGTCTGTGAAGAGTCTGCACGTTCTAGCCGTAGCTGAGTGGGTTTCCTCCGGGTGCTCCAGTTTCCTCCCACAAGTTCTGAAAAATGTGCTGTTAGGTGAATTGGACATTCTGAATCTCCCTCATTGTGCCCGAACAGGCGCCGGAATGTGGTGACTAGGGGATTTTCACAGTAACTTTATTGCAGTGTTAATATAAGCCTACTTGTGACACTAATAAAGATTCTTATAATCCCATGCACTTTAGTTTTACATACTAATCTCTTATGTGGGACTTTGTCAAAAGCCGTTTGACAGTCCAAATAAATCATAACCACTGACGTCCCCTCATCAACTCTACTTGTTAGATCTTCGAAGAATTCCAGTAGATTTTTCAAGCATGATTTCCCCTTCATAAATCCATGCTGACTCTGTCAGATCCTGCCACTGCCTTTTAAGTGCTCGACTATAACATCTTTGAGAATGAATTCTAGAATTTTCTTCAGTACCCATGTCAGGATTACTTGTCTATAATCCCCTGTTTTCCTACCTCCATTTTTAAAAAGTTGGATTACATTAGCTACCCTCCAATCTGTATGAATTGTTCCAGAGTCTACAGAATCTTGGAAGGTGACCACCAATGCATCCATTATTTCTCGAGTGACTTCCATAAGTATCAGGCCCTGGGGATTTATCAGCCTTCAATCCCATCATTTCCCCAATACTCTATTCATTTCTCTATTTCTCTATTCCTACTCTTCTTTCAATTCCTCCTTCTCACAAAATGTTCCCTAACATTTGTGATAGATTATTTATGTCCTTCTTTGTGAAGACAGAACCAAAGTATGTATTTAATTGATCAGCCATTTCTTTGTTCCCCATTATAAATTCCCCTGTTTCTAACTGTATGGGACCTACATTTGTCTTCTCCAATCTTTTTTCCTTCACATACCTATAGAAACAATGTTCCCCACAAGCTTGCTCTCATACTCTATTTTTCCCTTCTTACTCAATTGCTTTGTCCTCCTTTATTACATTTTAAGCTATTTCCAAGCCAAAGGTCTGTTGTTACTCTTGGCCAATTTGTATTCTTCTCCTTTGGATCTAATACCATCTCTAATTTCACTTGTAAGCCATGGGCCGGGATTCTCCGAAATCCCGGCCAAGTGTTGACACCGGCGTCAAAAATAGCGTGAGCGATACCAGCGTCAACGGGCCTCCAGGCCCAGTCATTCTCCCCTACCTCGTGGGCTAGAATGGTGTCAGAGTGCTGTGCGCTGCTCCGGCGCCGAAAGCCGGCCCGCCACGGCCGGCGCGGGTTCGCGCATGCACACCTTGGCCGTTTCCACGCCGGCCAGCGGGCAACATGACGGAGCCCTACCCGCCGGGTAGGACCATATGCAAATGATGCTGGCGGGACCTCGGCGGGCACTCGGTCCGTCAAGTGCGCAGAATCGCCGCGGGGGCCACTTTCAAATACCCCCGACCAGCGCCGTGGCGACCGTGCCGGCGCGATTGCTGCCAATTCTCCGGTCGCCGGAGAATCGGCGGCCTAGCGTCGGAGCGGCGAGGCGGGATTTGTGCACCCCCCCCCCCCGATTCTCCGACCTGGCGCAGGCTCAGAGAATCCCGGCCGGCCATGGTTTGGCCATCTTTCCCATTTTTCATTTGTGCCAGACAGGAATAAACAATTGTTGCAGTTCACCCATACACTTCTTGAATGTTTACTATTGTCTATTCACAGTCATCCCTTTAAGTTACATTTCCTAATTCATCATAGCCAATTTGCACCTCATATCATCTTAGTTTCCTTATTTCGATTCAGTACCCTGGTCTCAGAATCAATTATATCACTCTACATCTTGAAAAAAAATTCTATCATATTATAGTCACTCATCCCCAAGTAGTCTCACACAACTCGACTACCTTGGATTCCTTTCTCTTTTTTTAAACTTATAGTACCCAATTATTTTTGTTTTCCAATTAAGGGGCAATTTAGCATGGTCAATCCACCTAACTTGAACATCTTTGGGTTGTGAGGGTGAAGCCCACACAGACACGGGGAGAATTTGCAAAATCCACACGGACAGTGACTCAGGGCCGGGATTCAAATGGATTCCTTTCTCATTGAACAATATACAGTCTAGGGTGGCCTGTTCTCTAGTTGGTTCCTCAGCCTATTGATCCAGAAAACCATCCTGTATGCACTCCAGGAATTCCTTCTCTTGACTAATTTGATTTGCTCAATCTGTACATAGATTTATATAGATTTATCCCATAATTACAGATGTCTCTTTATCATATATGTCTCTAATTTTCTGTTTAGTGCCATTCCCAACATCACCATGACAATTTGTGGGTCTGCATAATACCCTCATTAAGGATTTTTGCCCCATAATGTTTCTACCCATACAGATTCCACACTATTGGAGCTAATATTCTTCTTTACAATTGCATTAATTTCCTCTTTAACCAGCAGTTCAACTCCTCCACCTTTTCCTTTTTGTCTGTCCTTGCTGAATATATCCAATGATGTTCAATTCCCATCCCTGGTCACACTGCAGCCATGGTTCCGTAATCCTGACTGTATCCTACCCACCTACATCTATTTGGACAATTAATTCATCCAATTTATTGCGAATGCTCGGCACGTTAAGGCACAAAGCCTTAAGGCTTGTCTTTTTCCCATTTGCTTGTGCCGTTCCCACTTTTTTTCACTGTGGCCCTGTTTGAATCTGGTCCTTGGTTTCTCTGTCTATCATTTTTCTTATTCCCCTTTCTGTCTTTTGTTTTTGTTCTTGATTCCCTCTGACTCCTTGCATAGGTTTCCATCCCCCTGCCATTTTAGTTTAAAGCCTCCCAATCACACTTTTAGACTCACAATGCAAGAGCTTCATTGAGAGTATTGTTTGCTGCTCTTCGTGTGATTGGTGGACTGATACATTGTTGACAGCAATGCAACAATAAATGTGGCACCCTGAATGCACATTCTCACAACAATTAGTTCCTAACTCTTTATGAATAATCTAAAGATATAACACAGCCCAACCCAGAAAACTGTCACTGCCGCAGATGACCAGAGCAAATTTTTGCTAGTTGCTGTTTTTGAGGCTTATCTTAAAATGATGCCTTACTTTTAAATGTAAGGACACTAAAAGGTAGAATATCAATGCTTTTAAGTATGTATATTTAGTTTACCAAGAAACAGCACACCAATGCAACCAGTAAATGATTCTTTGCAGCTTTATGAAGTCAGTTTAGGTTATTTAAAAACAGGTAGACGAGCTGCTTAAAAATGCTCATTTCATATGTTAAACCCATTTTCAGTTGTATTGTAACAAGTGACCATTCTTGAATGTATCAAAGAGTATCTTTCATCAGTTCAAAGAAAATATTTTCTAAAATGGTGCTGGATTGCACTGGCTCGTGGCAGTTTGGTGATATGCAAATAAGTTTGAATGAAAACTTGAGCAGAACCCGTGCAATTTTGCGCAAAATCTGCACCCAGGTTTATGATTGCATTCGAAGCAGAAGTTCATGTTTAAAATGAGAATGAAACCTTTTGGCCATTGTTGTGCATTGATGGGTGTGCACAACTTTATTCTGTTCTTTGCTGGAAGCTTGGATATGTCAGGGTGCATTAACAGTAACAGACAACCATGCAGTCGATCGGAAAACACCTGTTAAAAGTGCTGCTGATCTAGCTAAAAAGGCACTTAACTGGTATAAATTGTGCACCGTCGACCAATCCAGCTGTGGATTGAACAATTTCTGTGAGAATTGGAGGGACAGCATAAAAGTCGTCAAGTGGGATTTACTAATTAATAGACAGATTGAGGACACAGCAAAGTGTTCTCTACAGGGAGGGATAAACCATCGATGCCTTGATGGTGAAGCTGAATGGTGAATGGTGATGGTGAAGAAACCTTTACATTGGAGGTCAGAGCAAGGTTACAAACTAGAAAACCAGCAAGATACCTGGAAGAAGACATCAGACTTGAAGAAAAATATTCAGAGGAGAGATGAAAATACATCAATAAATGTGATCTTCCATCAATGATGGTGCCCGTCCATGTAACCAACCACTTTTGCGAAACAAATGAACATCTACTTAAGTAATATAACGAGCAATTTATTTTCCCAGAATCGCAGGATTGTTTCAGTGTAGAAAGAAGCCATTTGCCTCATCATCATCATCAAATTTACAGTGCAGAAGGAGGCCCTTCGGCCCATCAAGTCTGCACAAAGAGCACCCTACTCAAGCCCACGTATCTACCCTATCCCCGTAACCCAGTAACCCCCACTTAATCTTTTTTGGACACTAAGGGCAATTTAGCATGGCCAATGCACCAAACCCACACATCTTTGGACTGTGGGAGGAAACCGGAGCACCCGGAGGAAACCCTCGCAGACACGGGGAGAACGTGCAGACTCCGCACAGTGACCCAGCCAGGAATCGAACCTGGGACCCTGGAGCTGTGAAGCAATTGTGCTAACCACTATGCTACCATGCTGCACACAAATCGTATCTGCACTAGATTTCCAAATGAGCAACTCACCTGATACCATTCCCCTGCCTTTGTGATACAGAAGAGGGAAACTTTTGGAACTTTTGCAAGGTTCAGCTTGAAAGTCTAGCTTTGTTTCTGCTGGTGTGTAATGGGGAAATACCTGTTATTGTCACTGGATTAGTAATCCAGACAGCCAGGGTAATGTTCTGGGGGTCCCAGGTTCAAATTCTGCCATGGCAGATGGTGAAATTTTAATTCAATAAAAATCTGGAATTAAAACTCTAATGATGACCATGAAAACATTGCCAATTGCTATAAAAATCCACCTGGTTCACTAATGTCCTTCAGGGAAGGAAATCAGCCATCCTAACCCGGTCTGGCCTACATGTGACCCCAGATCCACACTGCGATGTGGTTGACTCTTAACTGCCCCCCACTGATATGGTCTAGCATGTCCCTCAGTTCAGGGGCAATTAGGGATGGGTAACAAATGCTGGCCCAGCCAACGATGCCCACATCCTAAGAACAAATAACATATATATATATATGAGGGAAGAATGTCTCAAATGGCCCGATATCATGCAATTCTCCAGTAACTGCCACTGTAGTGTCCAAATACCATATTAGAATTTAAAAATTAATCCAGGAAGTTTTTGCAAGAGAATCAAGAGTAATACAGCTAAGTGTCAGCCTTGGTAGCACTGTTGCCTCCAAGTAAAGTAATTAAAGGCAATTGGCAAATACATTTCAATAAAAACAAGAACAAAGTAGTTCATTTTGGTCAATAAATTAAACAGGCCACATACTGCTCAAAACATAAAGATTGAAATGGGTAGAGGAGCAAACAGGCGGCGGAGAAGGTGGCAGCAGCATTGAAGCAGGCTCGAGGCGGCACCCCATGTGCAGACCCGGCCGCCCATCAGGCCGGGGAAAGACCCAAAGGGGGAGGCCAATTGTGGGCCAAGGTGCAAAGGTGTCATTGGTCATTCGAGGGGATGACAGACAGTGTGTGCCACAGGCTACCCCATCTCAGCAAGGAGACAGTGAAGCACCTGTGCCATGTCGTCACGGACTTGGCACCCCATGGAGGAGGAGGATACCCGCTCCTGGTGTCTGTGAAGGTCACCGCAGCCCTGAACTTTTATGTGTTTGCCCAAAATAACCTTCCACGTCCAGTCATTTGTCGGTGATGTTAAACTTTGATCTCATCTACTCTCCAAGGTGGAATGCCAGGAATTGCTATGGGGCTCTTCCGAGTAGCTACTGCAACTGTGACAGTCTCTTTTAGGGAAGGCCTGATACTTTAAGTGCCACTCAAATACTTAACTGGACAACAGTGTGCCTTACCGGGTTCAAGGATACTGGGAGCGGAAGTCCTGCACACTGAGAGTTGCTGACCAATCAGAGGCCAGCAATGGAGATCTCACTTGGTAGGGAATCTCACTTTCCAGCAACAGATTAGAGATTCAGATCATTGCTGGAGAGTCAAGTACACGGCATGAAGTCACATTTTATTCCTTTAATTTTTTTCAGATGTGCATTTTCCCATTTTGTTAACAAAAACTTTCGTTTGCACCCCAGTGTTTCCGGAAGTAATTTTAATTGTTTATAATTGGTAATTTGAGGCTAACATATACTGATAACGGGAATTCGTTAGAAATGGAGAACAATTTAATGAGAAGGCGCCATTTGCGGTTCCATCAGGAAATTTGTGCACGTCCATCAATAGATTCATATTTACTTTGACAGTTAGATATGGGGCAAAACGTTTAACAAACAAAGTTCAACACAAATTTGCCACATTAAGATTGCAACTTGCCTTTTAATGTAAGTAGCAGCTCTTTAACAGCTAATTGCTTGCTGAATTTTCCTCTCTCCCATGTGACATTCCCGGGCAGGTTACCTCTGCTCAACCTACCCCCAAAGGGAACTGGGCCAACCTCACAAACTTTGATGAGGCTGCCCGATGGTTTCTGGTTTGAAGTACTGGTATGCATGTTTCGTTGGTAAATGCAGCCTTGGTTTTGCTGGGATATAGGAACCCGCTGTGTCATTCCCATTATTTTCACCAATAACATGGCCCAGGCTTTAATGTCGGGGTCGGGGAGTTGACAGCATGTCAGCTTCTCTGAAACTGACCACAACCTGGATTTTGGGCATATGCAAACCCATGCTGCATCCTTTGGGAGTTGCTGAGAGTTTGTTTCTCCTCATTAACTTCCAACTGCTCTTCATCCTTTTTGTCTTCCTGTGTCAGGGCTTGATGCAGGTCATCTTCCACGGCCTGTGTATGTCTCTTAGCCAGGCTATTTTGCACTGTATGCAGCTCATCAATGCCAGTCTCTAACTATTTACAGGGCATTGGGAAAGGTACTCAACTCCACTCAAACAGTGTACATGGCAAATGTTTGCTTCATACTTTTCCTACCATTTGAATGTACTTTCTGATGTGTTGGGTATGCTGGGTCTGTGATGACTGCGTTTACCAGAGCAGAGAGAGAGACAGGCTACCAACACTTGTAGAAGTACAACTCTATTTTTTTTAACTGTTAGCTGTTAAACATTCTTGCACTATGGGTCGACACTATGTTAGGTTGACTGAAGACCTATGGCTAACCTGACCAGACTATACTACTAGCACATGGTAGATGTTCGTGCTACTGATTACGAGCTCTGGCTGTCTCAGAGGCTGCATCCCGAATGAACGGGAAAACTAGTGCCCTCTGGCTTTATAGTGGCCGTGTCCTGTCTGGTGATTGGCTGCTGTGCTCTGTGTGTTAATTGGTCTTTCAGTGTGTCAGTCAGTGTGTGTCTATGCACCATCATATACTTGTGTGTATATTATGACATCTCCACTTTTAAAAAAAAATATGGGTACGTGGCAATAAATAGTGTGGTATGTGAATGTCCCTGACTATGTGGGGAATATGTGAGCATATTTACAGGGCTATATACATAATTCCTAACATATTTACACGGGAAGGTGTCTAGTGCAGATAGATTGTATGTAACATAACACGGAACATGAATAACAGTATGTACAAACTAGTGAACGAATAAACAGGGTAACGAAACAATCAGTCCATGAGTTTAGAGAGTTCATAAATTCAGTCTCTGGTCGGCGACGAATTCTGGTTGACCAAAGGAGCATTTGGCTCTGTTGAGGCGGAGGCCATGCTCATGGATTCTCCGGAAGACGCGTTGGAGGCGATCAATGTGTTCCTGCGGGGTGGTGGACCAGACAATGATGTCGTCTACATATACCCGCACCCCTTCGATGCCCTCCATCATTTGCTCCATTATCCTGCGGAACACCTCCGAGGCTGAGATGATGCCAAACGACATCCGGTTGTAACAATACCGGCCAAATGGGGTGTTAAAGGTTCAGAGCTTCCGACTGGATGCGTCAAGTTGAATCTGCCAGAACCCCTTGGATGCATCTAGCTTGGTGAAAAATTTGGCAGGAGCCATCTCGTAGGTGAGTTCTTCGTGCTTTGGGATAGGGTAGTGTTCCCTCATAATGTTACGGTTGAGGTCCTTGGGGTCGATGCAGATGCGTAGTTCTCCGGATGGTTTCTTAACACACACCATGGAGCTGACCCAGTCAGTTCGTTCTGTCACTTTAGATATGACGCCCTGGTTCTGGAGGTCCTGCAGCTGCTGCTTGAGGTGGTCCTTGAGGGGCACCGGTACCCGGTGAGGTGCGTGAACCACAGGCGTGGCATTTGGTTTTAAAATAATTTTGTACGTGTATGGGAGTGTGCCCATGCTCTCGAAGATGGTGTGGTATCGGGTGATGATGTTCTTCAGTTGTGTTTGAAAGTCGGCGTCCGGAGATGCTGAAGCCTCAGTGGGTGACTTGGAGTGAACCATTTGGATGAGGTTTAGGATCTTGCACGCCTGAGCACCGAGCAGGGAAGCTTTAGTGGATCCGACAATCTCGAAGGGCAGGGTGGCCTTTAAGGAACGGTGAAACACCACAAGCTGGCATGAGTCACTGGCAGCAATAGCATTGCCATTGTAGTCGAGAAGCTGGCAGGCAGATGCCAGGATGGTTGTCTTAACATGGAGGCTGTCGAGGTCAGACCGCGCAATGAAGTTGGCTGAAGCGCCGGTGTCCAGCCGGAATCGGATGCGAGATTTGTTGACCGTGAGGGTGGCACACCACTCATCGTCTGGATTAATGCTCAGCACTGGGAGGAAATTGGCTTTTTTCTTCTGAAGCACCTTGTGTTGGTGATGATGCCCACCCGGAATGGTGATTTGAGATCCTCGGTGTCAGAGTCCGGAACCATGTCGGAGTCGGAATCGGTGACCGGTGGTTGGACGGTCCGGACATGCCTGCGCAGCTGGTGGGAGCGACGAGTGGTAGTTGGTTGAGCAGACCTGCATAGGGTTGCGTAGTGGCCAAGCTTGCCACACTGAAGACAGCGTCGAGATTTCACGGGACATTGCGCTTTAAGTGGGCGGAGCCACAGTTGTTGCACGTCGTGACGTCAGAACGCCCAGTGCACCACCGCGCATGCGCGGTACGGTTGTACGTATTGCGTGCCTGTGCAGTTCGGTCTTCGGCCTCACCGTCCCCTCGGCCGTTGCGCGCCTGCGCAGGAGCCCGAGAAAAGCACACAAAATGGCCGCCCTCATCCAGGCTCAGGCCCTGGAGCTGTTTTACGACCTGCACCCGCTCCACATTGTGAGGGCCTTGCCGCGCCGTCTCTGCCGTTTGAATGTGCGAGTATCAGTTAGTGGCGTGCTCATGCAGAACGCAGGTTTCAATGGCTATAGCGAGGGTGAGCTGTTTCACTTTGAGGAGCTGCTGGCGTAGGGCGTCCGATTGCACACCGAAAATGATCTGGTCGCGGATCATTGAATCGCAGGTGGGGCTGTAATTGCAGGATTGTGCGAGGATGCGAAGATGGGTGAGGAAAGATTGAAAAGGTTCATCCTTACCCTGCAGACGCTGTTGAAAGACGTAGCGTTCAAAACTTTTGTTGACTTCGATATCACAGTGGCTGTCGAATTTGAGCAGGACTGCCTTGAACTTGGACTTGTCCTCATCTTCAGCGAATGTGAGGGAGTTGCAAATATGGATGGCGTGGTCCCCGGCCGTGGAGAGGAAGAGAGCAATCTTCCTGGCATCTAAGGCAGTTTCCAGATCTGTAGCTTTGAGGTACAGTTGAAATCTTTGTTTAAAAACCTTCCAGTTCGCACCGAGGTTGCCAGTGATGCAGAGCGGCGGGGGAGGGCGGACGCTGTCCATACTACCGGATGGCTGATCGCTGGTCGAAGGCAGATTATTTGAGGATAGGTCCATCAAACTCTAACATCACATACTGGTACCATGATGTGTTGGGTATGCTGGGTCTGTGATGACTGCATTTACCAGAGCAGAGAGAGAGACAGGCTACCAACACTTGTAGAAGTACAACTCTATTTTATTTAACTATGAGCTGTTAAACATACTTGCACTGTGGGTCGACACTATGTTAAGTTGACTGAAGAGCTCTGGGTAACCTGACCAGACTATACTTCTAGCACATGGTAGATGTTCGTGCTACTGATTACGGACTCTGACTGTCTCAGAGGCTGCATCCCGAATGAGCGGGAAAATGAGTGCCCTCTGGCTTTATAGTGGCCGTGTCCGGCCTGATGATTGGCTGCTGTGTTCTGTGTGTTGATTGGTCTTTCAATGTGTCAGTCAGTGTGTGTCTATGCACCATCATATACTTGTGTGTATATTATGACACTTTCTTTTTGGTTTACCCCCGTGGAAGCAATGGAAGTTGATTCCCGCCTTCCATGGCTGTGGATCTCTCTGTTCCTCTTTTTGGTGCTCTGTGATCCTCCTGCTCCAACATGTTCAGCAATGTGAGCTTCACTAAGAGTTTGTCATGCACTCAAACAGCTGAGCTGTTCACCGTTATGACAATGTTGGGTTCGGCTTGCAAATGTTGAATTTACTTGGTAATTGATAATGCTTCTAAAAAGCCAAAGGAAGAACATTATGGCAGGGCTGTATGTAAATATGGTTCCATTTCTGGAGCACATAAAAATATATGTTACTGATCTGTTATTGCATATTCCTGCCTATTGAGCATAAGTGGTGAGATTTCAGGTAGAGCAATTTTACCACTTTAGAGATTAGTGGTGTGGAATACCTGCAATCAAGAACCCTTTATGATCTGCTACGCCCATAAACATTTTGATGTCCATAGTGCTGTGTCACCCCAAACTTCACCGTTACATTCAGTAGTTATTCTCAATATCCATTGGCAACAAGTAAACTTTGCACTATTCTATCCACACTTGCCTGAATATGAAAAGGGCAAATAATTAACAGGGTAATATAATGTTTATATGAGGAAAATATTTGTGCGAATTGGACTTCCTTGACTGTAAAATTTCAAGACGGATTGCACCGCATGGCCATGTATAATTAAACAGTAATGGATTAGTATGTGCACTATATTGCCAAATGAAGAAAAAGATAGATGACTGCAGGATAAAATCTAATGCACAGTATACAGAAAACCCATTATGGCTATTTGATCGTACCTCAAAGACTTTTGCATTCAAATCCACATTGACAGATGCTATAGGTGAGATAGATTGCTTGTATTTGAATCCAATATAAGACACCACCACATTATTACCAAGGGATCTTCAATGAGCCATCCTTGCAATTTTGACCTTCCACCATTTTGTGGAACTAAAGGAGAAATCCAGAAAGTAGTTGCCGTTTTGCATCAATTCAGGGAATGACAAGCATTGGACAGAAATTACTCACAATTTTCTGTCACCAGTGTAAGCAGCAAGTATGTGCCTCTTGCAATAGTTTTTGTGACATTGTCCATTCACGTTTCACAATTCCAATTAGCCAGAAACTGCAGTCTTTGGGTTTTCTTCCATGAAGAAACCTTTTTGGTCACAAACACTCTGAGAATGATAGTGACTGCTGCACTTGATTTCTCTCCAGCCACTGTGGAAAACAATACAGATTCTGAACGAACTTGCAAGATTTATTTACATAAACGAAACATGTAGGACACACACACAACAGCACAAGGTTCTTTAAAAAGATCGAAGAAACTGGCAGGTCTTTTGAATGTACAAACTGCCCCTCTAGTAGTCAATGTAAACAATGTATTTTTGTTTAAATAACATCTGTAATATGCCCTGGCACACACTTCAGATTCCATTTCACTCTGGAAGTGGATAACCTCCTGGGAAAGAGGTGGCCTGTCCTAACCAAATGGACTGCACTTCAAGAGAAGAGCAACTGTGAGAAAGGACAGATAAGCTGGTCAAAGAGCCTTTTAAAAAAGGAAGCTCGGGGACTAGTATGGGTGTACAGAAAGCAACAAGGTTATGGTGGGTCATGACCGTTTGCTCATGGTATAGTGTGAAAACAATGCTACATCACAGGGGAAGCAAAGAGCAAAAAGAAGCAACTTTAGTGCACCATGGGCGAGTGAATGAAACTGGTTGCGTACGAATGCCAGCAGCCATGCAGCAAAAAGCTTTGAATTAAAAGAGTTATTTTACACAGAGTCAATCTGGTCCCCATGGTTTGGGGCTGGTTTAGCACACTGGACTAAATTGCTGGCTTTGAAAGCAGACCAAGGCAGGCCAGCAGCACGGTTCAATTCCCGTACCAGCCTCCCCGAATAGGTGCCGAAATGTGGCGACTAGGGGCTTTTCACAGTAACTTAATTGAAGCCTACTCGTGACAATAAGCGATTTTCAATTTCAATTTTCAACATGTGTGCAGGAAGTGTCTCCAGTTGCAGCTCCTGGAAGCTCGAGTTTCAGAGCTGGAGCGGCTGCTGGAGACACTGTGGTGCATCCGCGAGTCGGAGAGTATCATGGATAGCACGTATAGAGAGGTGGTCACATCGCAGGCTCAGACTCCACAGGCAGAAAGGGAATGGGTGACACCAGACAGAGCAAGAGAGCGAGGCAGGTAGTGCAGGAATCTCCTGTGGCCATTCCCTTTCAGAACAGATATACCGCTTTGGATACTGTTGAGGGGAATGGCCTCTCAGGGGAAAACAGCAACAGCCAAACTCATGGCACCATGGTTGGTTCTGCTGCAGAGGAGAGGGGTGATAGGTGTGACAGTGTAATAGTTATAGGGGATTCAATTGTAAGGAGAATAGACAGGCATTTCTGTGGCCGCAAATGAGATTCCAGGATGGTATGTTGCCTCCCTGGTGCTAGGGTCAAGGATGTCTTGGTGCGCGTGCAGGACATTCTGGAGGGGGAGGGTGAACAGCCAGTGGTTGTGGGACACATCGGTACAAACGGCATAGGTTAAAAAAGGGATGAGGTCCAAAAAGCAGAATACAGGGAACTAGGAAAGAACTTAAGAAATCGGACCTCGAAGGTAGTGATCTCAGGATTACTACCGGTGCTACGTACTAGTCAGAGTAGAAATGACAGGATATATAGGATGAATACGTGGCTGAATGATTGGTGTCAGGGGGAAGGTTTCAGATTACTGGGGAATTGGGACCGGTTCTGGAGGAGGTGGGACCTGTACAAACTGGACGGGTTACACCTGGGCAGGACTGGAAGCGATGTCCTAGGGGGTACTATTTGCTAGAGCGGTTGGGGAGTGTTTAAGATAATGTGGCAGGCGGATGGAAACCGATGCAGGAAGTCAGAAGGTAGTAAAACAGGAACAGAAAAAAAGGCCGTAAGGGGGAAAGTGTAAGGCAGAGAGGCCATAGTCAAAATTCAAAAAGGGCGACAGTGTAAGGTACAGTGACTGAGGGGAGCTCAGTGAATAGGCCCAGTAATACTAAAAGGAATAAAACTGGAAATAAAAACATAAATGGAAAGCGACGCGGCAGGTTGTTACATGAAGATATGGGTTCAATGACGAGGAAAATTAGGAGAAACGTTAAGAGGAAAAATAACTTACGAGAGGTTACTGATCAAGGGGCAGCACGGTAGCATTGTGGGTAGCACAATTGCTTCACAGCTCCAGGGTCCCAGGTTCGATTCTGGCTTGGGTCACTGTCTGTGTGGAGTCGGCACATCCTCCCTGTGTCTGCGTGGGTTTCCTCCAGGTGCTCCGGTTTCCTCCCATAGTCCAAAGATGTGCAGGTTAGGTGGATTGGCCATGATAAATTGCCCTTAGTGTCCAAAATTGCCCTTAGTGTGGGTGGAGTTACTGGGTTATGAGCATAGGGTGGAGCTGTTGACCTTGGGTAGGGTGCTCTTTCCAAGAGCCGGTGCAGACTTGATGGGCCAAATAGCCTCCTTCTGCACTGTAAATTCTACGAGAAGGTGTTAAGATTCAAAACAGAGTTATAAAAGCTAATATAAGTGTACTTTACCTGAATGCTCGTAGTATTCGGAATAAGGTAAATGAGTTGATGGCGCAAATCATCGTGAATGCCTCTGATTTAGTGGCCATTACTGAAACATGGTTAAAGGATGGTCACGACTGGGAGTTAAATATCCAAGGGTATCAAACTATACGGAAGGACAGTGTGGATGGTAAGGGAGATGGCGTAGATCTGTTATTTAAGGTTGATATCCGGGCAATAGTAAGGGATGACATCGGTGCTATGGAGGATAAGGTTGAATCGATTTGGGTGGAAATCAGGAATAGTAAGGCGAAAAAGTCACTGATAGGAGTTGTCTAGAGGCCGCCAAATAGTAACGTTATGGTGGGGCAGGCAATAAACAAAGAAATAGCAGATGCATGTAGAAATGGTACAGCAGTTATCATGGGGGATTTTAATCCATATGTTGATTGGTTTAACCAGGTCGGTCAAGGCAGCCTTGAGGAGGAGTTTATAGAATGTATCCGCAATAATTTCCCAGAACAGTATGTAATGGAACCTATGAGGGAAAATGTGGTCCTAGATCTGGTCCTGTGCAATGAGACAGGATTGATTAATGATCTCAAAGTTCGGGATCCTCGCGGAAGGAGCGATCGCAATATGGTGGAATTTAAAATACAGATGGAGGGTGAGAAGGTAAAATCAAACACTAGTGGTTTGTGCTTAAACAAAGGAGATTACAATGGGATGAGAGAAGAGCTAACTAAGGTAGACTGGGAGCAAAGACTTTTTGGTGAAACAGTTGAGGAACAGTGGAGAACCTTCCAAGTGATTTTTCACAGTGCTCAGCAAAGGTCCAACCAACAAAAAGGAAGGACGGTAGAAAGAGGGAAAATCGACTGTGGATATCTAAGGAAATAAGGGAGATTATCAAATTGAAGGAAAAAGCATACAAAGTGGCAAAGATTAGTGCGAGACTAGAGGACTGGGTAATCTTTAGGGGGAAACAGAAAGCTACGAAAAAAGCTATAAAGAATAGTAAGATGGATTATTAGAGTAAACTTACTCAGAATATAAAAACAGATAGTAAATGTTTCTACAAATATATAAAACAAAAAAGAGTGGCTAAGGTAGATATTGGTCCTTTAGAGGATGAGAAGGGAGATTTAAAAATGGGAGATGAGGAAATGGCTGAGGAACTGAACAGGTTTTTTGGATTGTTCCTTCACAGTGGAAGACACAAATAACATGCCCGTGACTGATAGAAATGAGGCTAAGGCAGGAGAGTACCTTGAGATGATTGTTATGACTAAGGAGGTACTAATGGGCAAGCTAATGGGACTAAAGGTAGACAAATCTCCTAGCCCTGAAGGAATGCATCCCAGAGTGCTAAAAGAGATGGCTAGCGAAATTGCAAATGCACTAGTGATAATTTACCAAAATTCACTAGACTCTGGGGTGGTCCTGGCGGATTGGAAATTAGCAAACGTGACACCACTGTTTAAAAAAGGAGGTAGGCAGAAAGCAGGTAATTATAGGCCAGTTAACTTAACTTCGGTACTGGGAAGATGCTGGAATCTATCATCAGGGAAGAAATAGCGAGGCATCTGGATGGAAATTGTCCCATTGGGCAGACACAGCATGGGTTCATAAAGGGCAGGTCGTGCCAAACTAATTTAGTGGAATTTTTTGAGCACATTACCAGTGCGGTGGATAACGGGGAGCCAATTGATGTGTTATATCTGGATTTCCAGAAAGCTTTTGACAAGGTGCCATACAAAAGTTTGCTGCATAAGATAAAGATGCATGGCATTAAGGGTAAAGTAGCAGCATGGATAGAGGATTGGTTAATTAATAGAAAGCAAAGAGTAGAGATTAATTGGTGTTTCTCTGGTTGGCAATCAGTAGCTAGTGGTGTCCCTCAGGGATCAGTGTTGGGCCCACAAATGTTCACAATTTACATAAATGATTTGGAGTTGGGGACAAAGTGTAATGTGTCCAAGTTTGCAGACGACTCTAAGATGAGTGGTCAAGCAAAAAGTGCAGAGGATACCGGAAGTCTGCACGGGGATTTGGATAGGTTAAGTGAATGGGCTAGGGCATATATGTCAAACTCAAGGCCCGCGGGCCAAAACCGGCCCGCGGTGAAATTACCTTTGGCCCGCGAGATAATATCTAATTACTTTTTTTTTAAATTTAGATTAGCCAATTATTTTTTCCAATTAAGGGGCAATTTAGCGTGGCCAATCCACCTACTCTGCACATTTTTGGGTTGTGGGGGCGAAACCCACGCAGACACGGGGAGAACATGCAAACTCCACACGGACAGTGACCCAGAGCCGGGATCGAACCTGGGACCTCAGCGCCGTGAGGTGGTTGTGCTAACCACTAGGCCACCGTGCTGCCCTAATAATATCTAATTACTATTAAAGCTGGCCCCAGCAATTGAAGCGCCTATGGCGTATGATATGGCTGATGCCGAGTTTATTCAGGTATAGTGTGAATCACAAAGTGTTGGCCTGTGGAAAAATGTTTTCATTAGAAATTACTCTGGAAAAGCTCCAGATAAAGCAATAAGAAATAAATGTAACTAATGTTTTATTTATTTAATATTTAATGTTGTTTTTATAGGCAATAACCTAAGCTTTATTAGTTCCAGGTTCAATAAGTTTATTTCAATAAGTTTTGCAAAAAAACATTGAACCAGTCCGGCCCTCGACTTGTCCCGATTTTTAAATTTTGGCCCACGGTGTATTTGAGTTTGACACCCCTGGGCTAGGGTCTGACAGATGGAATACAATGTTGACAAATGTGAGGTTATCCATTTTGATAGGAATAACAGCAAAAGGGATTATTATTTAAATGATGAAATATTAAAATATGCTGTTGTGTAGAGAGACCTGGGTGTGCTTGTGCATGAGTCGCAAAAAAGTTTTTTTTACAGGTGCAACAGGTGATTAAAAAGGCAAATGGAGTTTTGTCCTTCATTGCAAGAGGGATGGAGTTTAAGACTAGGGAGGTTATGCTTCAATTGTATAAGGTGTTAGTGAGGCCACATCTGGATTATTGTGTTCAGTTTTGGTCTCCTTACCTGAGAAAGGATGTACTGGTGCAGAAGGGTGTGCAGAGGAGATTCACTAGGTTAATCCCAGAGTTGAGGGGATTGAGTAGCGTGGGACTGTACTCATTGGAATTTAGAAGGATGCGGAGGGATCTTATAGAAACATATAAAATTATGAAGGGAATAGATCGGATAGATGCGGGCAGGTTGTTTCCACTGGCGGGTGAAAGCAGAACTAGGGGGCATAGCCTCAAAATAAGGGAATGTAGATTTAGGACTGAGTTTAGGAGGAACTTCTTCATCCAAAGGGTTGTGAATCTATGGAATTCCTTGCCCAGTGAAGCAGTTGAAGCTCATTCATTAAATGTTTTTAAGATAAAGATAGATAGTTTTTTGAAGAATAAAGGGATTAAGGGTTCTGGTGTTCGGGCTGGAAAGTGGAGCTGAGTCCACAAAAGATCAGCCATGATCTCATTGAATGGCGGAGCAGGCCCGATGGGCCAGATGGCCTACTCCTGCTCCTAGTTCTTATGTTGTTATGTTCTGACCTAATTGGAAAATCACCAAGATGCCTGGGCTGCAGGATTCTCCACTGGGTACAGGGGTAATTGATGGCATGCATGTCGCCTTGCTCCCACTGAGGCATCAGGTAATCTCTTCATTATTATTAAGGGGTTCCACTCCCTAATGTTCAACTCATGAGCAACCACCACTTCTGGACCATACACATGTGTGCACGCTTCCCAGGGAATGTGCATGACAGCTACATCCTGGGACACTCGGAGATCCCCGATGTTTTCGGGGAGCATACGTGGGGATAAGGAATACTCGCTGACATTCTGACTGATGAGGCCAGTGCGGATGTTGGAGACCGAAGTGGCGACCCAGATGATGAGGCCATGCTGCCACCCGTGCTGTTATTGAGCGGTGCATCGGACTGCTCAAACTGTGATTCTGATGCCTTTACCCCTCTGCACTGCAGTGCATCCCCCAGAGGGTCTCATGCTTTGTGGTGCTCTGCTGTGCCCTCCATAATCTGGCACAGCAGCGGGGCGATATTCTGGCGGAGTAGCAGGAAGATGCGGACTTGGAGGTGATGGTGGACGAGGGGAGGAGCCGCAGGAGGAGCCGGAGGGTGGAGCATAAGCGGTGGCAAGTGTCCGGTACGCCCGGAGGTCCACGGAGGTCCTCACCTCACCCGCTTTTCATAGGATGAGGCTTTGTCTGTCATCTCACCCCCTCTCTCCTCCTTTCCCCTCCTTACCCCCATTTCCTTCCTTTGCCCTCATTCCCTTCCTGCTGTATCAGCTGTAACATGGGACATTTTAATCCCCCTTAGCTACAGATAGTGACCACACCCTCCACCCCCAAGTACCCAGTCAGTGATTCACAATCTTCTTGATCTTATGTGGTCTACAGTTATCTCTTGGTGTGTCCCCAGGATACCCATCAGAGGTGGAGGCAGCCTGCTGCTTTTCATGCCCTGTGACCTTTGATGCCCTTGGCGGACCTCCGCTGGAGGGCCTGAAGCCGGATGGCCTTGGTCAATGTACCGGTATTACTGGCATCACCATACCACCCTGTTATGCCCGCTGCCCTTGAGATGCGCCGGTCTCAGGAGGGGTGGGGGGGGCATTGGAAGAACTGAATACCGCCATCGTCTCCTTGGTGACAGGCTCTGGATTGGCCTCTAGCACTCCCTCCTCCCTAATTGTGATCATAACCCTGGGGGTCTCCATGGGAACGAGAGGCAGCTGGAATGAGGATCCTCCTCAGTTGCCTCCTCTCAGAGGTCGAATGGCTTCTTACAGAGCCACAGTGAGTTTTTCCCACATTGATAGGCACCACATGGGCTGGATTCACTGATTTTGAGACTAAGTGCTGACGCCAGAATGGGAATGGCGGCGTTTTACAACCAACAAAAGGCGCACAACGGCCACCGATTCACCGTCTGGTGGGGGATATCAGGCACGCAGCATAAACCCCCTGGCTCTGGCTATAGATATGGCTGGAGATTTGCCGGGTCCATGGCTGTGCATGCGCACAGTGGCCGTGCCGTGCAATATGGCGCCGGCCGTGCACGGACCCGGCCTGCCAAATAGTGACCCCCCTTTAGTCAGGCTCGCCACCCTCAGGTCACCCCACACAGTGCCCCCAGCCCCCGCCAAAGCAGCCCCCTGAAAGCGGATCGACTCCACCAGCCCCCCCCTCCCCCCCAAATGTGGCAGCGCCGAGTTCCCGAAACAAAATATCACATGCAACCAACGCCGTTGGGAACTCGACCCATCGGGCCAGAGCCACGGGGAGGGCCTCAGGTAATGTCCTGAGGCCGTCCGACATTGTGCGGCCTACTCCTAGAGTTCGGCATTTTGGAGGGAGCGGAGCATCGCAAAAGCGCCATCGCCCCCGATTTCAGCGTCAATGTGGATTTTCCGTTCGGTCGCCGAACGTGATTTCAGCGTCGGAGACCAGAGAATCCCGCCCACGATCTTCACTGCAAGGCAAGTTCAAGAAAAGTGCAAAGAACAGCATTGTTGTACATGACCTTTATTGACTTCACGCTTCACGTAAGCCTTTGACTCTGTCAACCTTGAAAACTTAGGACGTGTCCTCTTCAAATTTGACACCCCTGACAAATTTGTCACTGTCATCCGCCTTTCCACGATGACATGCAAGCCATGATCCTCATCAATGGAACCACCACAAACCTGATCTCATGAAAACTGCAATAAAACAAGGCTACGCCATTGCACCAACTCAGTCCTCCATTTTCCTCATTGCAATACTGCACTTCCAGCAAATTACCCATGGGCATGAAGATAATTAACAATACAGATGAGAAACCCGTTAACCTACGTCACCTTCAATCGATATACAAGAGCACTCCAAGCTCATAGAACATCAGCATGCAGATGATGTTTATGCCTTTACTCAGAGATGGAGTTCCATGTGACTCTTTCTCCATAGCAAATACTTTTGTTTTTGAGCAGGCTGCAGGGTGTGTTTCAGTTTTGGTTTCAGTGTTGGAGCTGAAGCCAGACCAAGCATGAGTACTGCTGTTCTCTCTGCCATCAAAAGACTATTTCTTGATCATCTGGTGAATTCAGAATTATAAATGTTTTCAGCAGTGACTTTAACCTGATGTACTTCTGATAAAGGTTTTGTTTTTAAGTCGTATGGAGGTTAAAAAGGAAAGCTTATAGGTTTACTTGGTGTTGTAGTCTTTGGGGGTTGTATTTGAATTAATGGTTGCTAAGATGTTCACTGTATGTTTTAAAAAGGTTAACTAGAGCTCAGAGAATAAACATTCCTTTTCTTTAAAAAAAATACTTTTCCATTTCTGCTCTACCACACATGAAGAGTGGGCCGTGTGCTCCCCGTACCACAATCTATTAAACATTGGGGGTCAGGTGAACTCCATGATACACTTTGGGGTTTTCTAAACCCTGGCCCATAACACAGCACATAACGTTTCCATACCTGCTTTCAAAAATCTGCACTAATGAGAATGGACAACAATCAGAAGTTGAGCTACAAAGAGGTAAGCGTTTTTTATTTATGTGCTTTTTTCACTTTCCAATATTTCTAAAAAATAAATGCTACTTCAGCAATGCACCCAGGATAAAGCCCATGGTATAATTGCTGTAGGGCCTAATTCTGGAGTACTCTCTGTTGAGCCACCACTGTCTGTGACCCTCAATGTTTCATCAGAATAATGGCAACCCTAATGTAAAATCCCATTGGAAGCAGATTTAAATTAAGATTTAAATACTCATCCAGCAGCACATAATTACACGTCATGCTGACGAGTACAATATATTCTAAGCAACGTAGGGCTATGAATCTCCATTAGTATAACATTAGCGCTGGTGCATAAGGTAAAAATAAATAAAATCTTCTCTATTACTTGTCGTGAATTTGACTGCACAAATATTCCAGATTTTAGTTCGGTTTGTTCAGTGGAACGTTTAGATTTTGGGTTGCGGGCCACTCAGTAGCTCTGTGGTAAAATGTCTGCCGCTTGTCTCGGCACGCAAGGTCATTATTGGTGCTAAGTTAGTTGATTTTAGCCAGAACAGCAATAAGGATACTATTACTTTCATCATTCCATCCCCGAATTAAGGAAGAGAATATGGGACAGAGTTTCCCCACCTGATCCTTGCTGGACCTACACTTAAGCAAGGGAGGATCAGGTTCCATTATGCATGTTCCACGGTTAGATAGGCTGACAGCACTCAATGTCATAGCTCGCAGATGAATAATGACCACTTAAGTAAGGTTCTTGAATATCCCAGTCTAGTGCATAAGTCAATGACTTTCATGAAGGGGCGGGGGGTGCTGGTGGGGGAGGGGGGACAGAAAGAAATTGGAGAAGAAAATTGGTGAGCAAATTGGAAAGAAAAGAATTTGAAGCAGAAAATGTCATTTATTTTTGTATGATTCTCACCATATTAATTCAATAACAGCAAAATTACCTTAATAAACATGCTCATTTTGGTTATTTCTAATAATTTGTGCTGGGGGATAATCGGGAGAAATGTACACAGCTGCAAAAACACCCACTGAGCTGCTGTCTTGCCTTTTCTCGAGGTGAATTACTGGAAAAAAGCTTATGTGAGTGAACTTTACGACCCATAATCAGCATTCTTATTGAAGTAATTTTGCTATGAATTAGCGAGTTGTGCCTAAACACTTGCTCAGTTAATTCTCAAGTTTTTGTCATTGTGATCTTCTTAAATAGTTTACATGCGTGGAAATAAAAAGATTACTCAATGACTTTCTCAGAAATGTTTGGTAAATTTTGGACTTGCAAAATTCAATATTTAATTGCGACATCAAAACCAATGCCTTTGACTGGCAATATTTCTTTTTTGTCAGTTTTGTCTTCCACTCGGCCTTAAGCTTCCTGCACAACTGCCTGGTCAGGCAGCAGTTGCGAAGGTACAAGGGCTGGGTTAGAGTGAGCGCAGAAAGTGTGGGGTGGTGGGGAAGCAAGAGGTGAGCCGTCTGCTGGACTCTGATCGACTGGAAGCTTGTGACGGATGGAACGTCTGCCCAGGGGGAAGCTCACCACTGCCCACTTAAATGCCTCAATGACACTTAATTATGGCGGGCCTTCCCTGAAAACAGTGGCGTGGAACTCCCATTGGCTCTTCAGCCGCAGGCAAAACCCCTATCATCTCCATTAAATACCACCCAGTGAAGTGCAAAGTGTTATGGTGATCCAAATCTCACAATTGAATAGCTGGCAGCGTTTGCAAGCTATGAAATGTGAGCTTGTGGTTTGCAGCAGTGCTAAGTGTGTAATGATGAGGTGAATCTGTAGATGCATGATATGAGTTGTGATGATAGAGATTAGGCAAGTGAAAGGGGCATTGAGCATTGTGTGAGGCTGATGGTGAAGATGGTAGCGTATAACATGTGCAGATGCATTCACTGACCTCGATCACTCATGTGACATCATTAAACTTCTTACGGCACTGGATCGAGGTTCTGAAGGTGAGACTGCTGGCATTGACCGCAATGGCTACTTGCTCCTGCTGGCTTTTTGATGTCTGTTTGGAGGGCCTTATAGTCCGCTATAAAGAAGAAGATCTCCCTCCTTCTGCTTACCTCCTGTCCCAAGGCCACCAGGAGAACATCATGCTCTCTTTGCACCATTTTTATCGGTTCTTCCTTGGTGCTAGCCTCACACAAACATTAAGCTCCATGCCCAGATGTGCAGCCCCTCAACAGAGCATTCAGCACTGGGCTGCATGCCACAATTATTTTAATTCCCCCTGCCTTATTTTGTCTGCCCCATCCCATTGTTAATACCATAGAAATGAATAGGCAGCACGGTAGCATTGTGGATAGCACAATCGCTTCACAGCTCCAGGGTCCCAGGTTCGATTCCGGCTTGGGTCACTGTCTGTGCGGAGTCTGCACACTCTCCCCGTGTGTGCGTGGGTTTCCTCCGGGTGCTCCGGTTTCCTCCCACAGTCCAAAGATGTGCAGGTTAGGTGGATTGGCCATGCTAAATTGCCCTTAGTGTCCAAAATTGCCCTGAGTGTTGGGTGGGGTTGCTGGGTTATGGGGATAGGGTGGAGGTGTTAACCTTGGGTAGGATGCTCTTTCCGGGAGCCGGTGCAGACTCGATGGGCTGAATGGCCTCCTTCTGCACTGTAAATTCTATGTAAATAGGAATGAAAATCAGACACTTTATATAATGAGTGAACGATCTACAAACCATCTTTATGCCCAGGTGTCAAGTTGAAAATCTACTCCATTGAGTTTGAAACTGGTCTGAAATAAACCAAATTACATTGTTACGATATTTGGCTTATGATATTTGGCTAAGCAGTGTAGAGCAATGGTGTCTGTTACACTTTAAATTAGTGTCAGTGACTGTCTTTTACCTTGAGTTGTCAAGCAACCCGAAGTAGGCCGCCACCTTATTTCATAATCAATGTTTTATCTCAGTGCTGGAAAACATTCCAAATTTCAATCCTGGTTTGGTAATTCAACTTGTTTTATCATATAGGCATCACGGTAGCACAGTGGGCAGCACTGTTGCTTAACAGCACCAGGAGTACGGGTTTGAATGCCGGTTTGGTCACTGTCTGTGTGGAGTCTGCACATTCTCCCCGTGTCTGCGTGGGTTTCCTCCGGGTGCTCCAGTTTCCTCCCACAAGTCCCAAAAGACGTGCTTGTTAGGTGAATTGGACATTCTGAATTCTCCCTCTGTGTACCCGAACACGCGCTGGACGATGGCGACGCGGGAATTTTCACAGTAACTTAATTGCAGTGTTAATGTAAGCCTACTTATCACACTAATAAAGATTATTATTATAATTAAATTAAAGCCTGATTTTTTAATTGGAGAAGGAATGGGAGTGGGGGATAGTTGCAGTGGGCGGGGGCGGGGGTGGGGGGGGGGGGGTGGGGGGGTGGAATGGGGGTGGTTGTATCTTGTGGTGAGATGTGTGCCAAACTGCCCTGACGTTGGCAGTGTAAAGCTCAGAATATGTTAGGTCCTGGGCAACATCTGCACGTTCCAGGCAGTTACCCACCCAAAACCAGGAAGCTGTTTTCAAAGTCGTGGAGTGGTGCTTTTGGGAGAATCTCACAATTTGGAAGGGGAATCCTAAACTTTCCCTGTGGCAACCTGGGGAGCACTCCTGCTTCCCCTGGCCTCACAGTGCAAGTAAATAAATATTTAAAGTGTCCCTGCATGGAATTCATCTGGCCCCCAAATCCTTTTCATGCTACACTCACCCGGTCGAACAGCCATACTAGATTCCCCATGTAGTGATCTCTATATGTGCATGTACACAAGGGGCGGGATTCACCCCTACCCGGCGGGGCGGGGGTCCCGGTGTAACGGAGTGGCGTGAACCACTCCAGCATCGGGCCGCCCCAAAAATCCTCCGCACCTTCAGGAGCTAGGCCCACCCTGAAATCGTTGGCACCCCGCCGGCCGGCGGGAAAGGGGCTTGGCACCATGCCAATCGGCGCCTAAGGGCCTCCGCTGGCTGGCGCGAGTCGGCGCATGCATGGGAGTGCCAGTATGTGCTGGCGTCATCCCCGCGCATGCGCAGAGGGATTTGCTTCCACACCGGGAATGGCGGTGCCAGGCTACCGTGGGGGCATCTCCCGTGGCTAGGTCCCCCCGTGACCCCCCAAGGACCCCGGAGCCCGCCTGCGCCGCCAGGTCCCGCTGGTAAGGGACCTACTCCAATTTAGGCCGGGAGGACCGGCAACAGACAGGTGGGATTTCGGACCATCATGGGCCGGAGATTTAGGGCAGCCCCGGCACCCATTGAGTCGCGCAGGACCCTGCCATTCTCCGAGGTGGGCGGCGCAACTCACGCCAGTCCAGTCTTTGGGGGGTGGGAGGACTAGAGAGACGGCGGGGGCGGGATTCACGCCGACCACTGGCAATTCTCCCATCTGGCAGGGGGGCGGGGGGGGGGGGGGGGGGTGGTCAGAGAATCCCGCCCAAAGTGTTTATGTGTAATCAGTAACACCACATGATCACTAGAGGGCCAGACCAACAGGGGTATAAAAGACAACCACATTGGGTCTCTCGCTGTCTCTTGGGTGCACTGTGACCAGGGCAATAGCAGACTAGTTCTGATGGCTAGTGGAGTTACGTATAGTTACCGTAGTTAGCTCTCCAGTAGAGGAGCATGAAGAAACCAATGATGAATCAAGTGAACCAGAAATGACTCTAGAAGAGGAGTACCAAGGAAGCAAAGCAGAGAAATCGAATCACCACAAATGACTGATGTCTAGTATCACTAGTATCACTCGTATCAAAGTGTCTAGTATCACTTGTATCACTAGTATCAAAGTTAAAGTAAAGAACTCATGCAATTATTGTTATAGTTACTATTGGACGAGTTTGAGTCTTCTTCATCGAGATTCAGAAGACCTCATCACTAACCAATGTTTGAGTAACACATGTTACTTACCACACAGGTAACAAAACATGGTACCAGGCGTGTTGCCTTTAACAGAACTAGTTAAATTAGGTTAGACAAAAAGAGAACAAAATTCAGACCGGATATTCGACTGTGGAAGTCTTTGCAGCAAATGGATCCTCGACGACTAACTATGGGACTCATTGGACCTCTAGGGCAGCTGGAAACAACCGGTAATTTAAGTTATGACTGGAAAAGATTTGAATAGGTATTGCAAATATTTATCACAGCTATTGATTTAAGCACGGTCACTGACGCAATAAAAATAGCACTCCTACTCTCAATATGAGGGCATGAAGCTAGAGAAATCTATCATTGCTTTAATTACTTAGAAGGAGAAGACAACACAAAAATAGAAGTAATACTCAAACAATTTGATGAACACTGTAAGACTCAGTCCGGTGAGATGATGAAAAAATGTAACTCTTGTCATAAATATCAGAGAAACGGAGGGCCCATCACTGATTTTATTACAAATCTCAAGTTAATACCATGCTGATTTCAGAGACTCTATGATAATGGATCAATTAATTTCTGGGCTATCTGACAAAAATTTGAAAGAAGAACTTTCACAAGATAGGTATCTAACTCTAGAAACTGCTGTACAAAACTGCCTTGCTTATGAACAAAAATAAAATCAATACTGTGAGTCATTACAAACACAGAATCAGTATCTAGAAAACAAAATCGATAAAAATGTTGCAAACACTCACCACGTGGCAGAGGCAGGATCTCACTCGATGCAACAGCAATTTTTGATTGGCAGCCATCTTGAGCAAGAGCATTCCGGCCAGTACGCACATGGGAACTTCTCAAAAAGAAAAGAAAACGGCAAAATACACTTGTGCGCATGCGCGAGGAGCTGCGCATGTGCAGATGCAAAAAGAGCACACAGTAAAGGAAACTCGAATTGCGCATGCGGAATCGATTCCTACACATGATGTCACGAGCGTCATGGCGTCAGAGGAGCTTGACCAGGCCCATTTAAAAGGGAAATACACAGAAATGAACAAAAAGAAATGTAAAGCTGCAAAACCCAATTTTCTTACCTCAAAATTCAGAACAATGCCCGAACTTACACCAGCAGTTGAAAATAACTTTCACAACACCCTGAAACAAGCAGTCTGTACCACCCAAAGTGAAGAGCACAATGACAAATCCGAAACCAAAGAAGATGATTTGTTCATTGAACATGAAGAGTACGATAACAACTCCGAAACAGAAGAGATGATTTGTCTACCGAACAATACACACAATACTACTCAGACATAGCTGAGTTATTCAGATATGCTGATCACAGCATCAGCAACACTGTTGCACTCTACTCATGGTAGATGAATCCAATACCATGATGCGATGGCAGATCGTTGATACATTGGATGACAGCAACCTGTCAAATACCCAAGAAGATGATGCCATACAGAGAGCACAGAACGATTCCATTGAGAGAGCACGGAGTGACTCCACAGCGAGAACACTGCACAACTCTTAAGAGAGAGTGATGAAAGACTCCACAGAGAAAGTGATGAAAGACTCCACAGAGAGAGCAATGAAAGACTCCACACAGAGAGCGATGAAAGACTCTGCAGAGAGCGATGAAATACTCCACAGAGAGAGCGATGAAAAACTCCACAGAGAGAGCAATGAAAGACTACACAGGCAGTTCATTGACAGACTCAAAAATGGAAGCAAGCAAACACTCCATAGTAAATGCCATGCATGAACAAGACTATGAAGGTCTATCCACCTTATCTGAGCAACCCGCAGCAGACTATGAAAGTCTATCAAGCTCACGTGAACAACAAAAAGACTATGAAAATCTGCCCAGCTTATTTGAGCCACCAGAAGAAGACTATGAAAGTCTACCCATCTCATTTAACCAACAAGAAGACACTGAATGTCTCTCCGCTGTATTTGAGAATAGTGACAATGTGAACACAATTGGCATACAGGATGTGCAACATCATTGCGAGACTGACAGATCTCAGCTCGTCCGTACAGAAACACTCAACAATAAGAGGAGGGCTACCCATGAGTCCTGAGAGATCATGTCAATAGAAATCTTGAAGATTTTTACTCCAGAAGTGGAGCATCAAGACCCACAAGAGAATGAAATCATGAAGATTTTGACTCCAGAAGAGGAGCACGAAGAAACCAATGATGAATCAAGTGAACCAGAAATGACTCTATAAGAGGAGTACCAAGGAAGCAAAGAAGAGGAATCGAATCCACCACAAATGACTGATGTCACCAACAGCAATGCAACATCAGATCATTCTCACCATTCTCAAGAAGAAACGCTCAATGTAACAGATACCACAAAGGGCAGTGACACCAATAACTGTGACAATGACTCAAATCATCCACACGGAACACTCATGGAGCGCAACAAGAGCAACAAAAACAACAAAAAGCACAGCAGAAACAACAAGCATGACAAGAAAAACAACAAGAACAAAAGCGAAAACAACAAAAACAGATTCACCAAGCATGACAAAAACAACGACAACAACAAGAACGGCAACAAAGACAGCCAAGACAGAAACGACAAAAACAACACCAAGGACGACAACGAAACAACAAAGCCAGAAATGACAGAAACAACAACAACAATGAAACAATGACCTGTATAACATGGTACAACTCTGCACATGAAGGACAATGCCACAGCACACTGCAAAACAAGACATGACTACAAACATGACATGGCATGACAAAGAATCTCACAAATTCACATCTGCTCCAGAACAAACAAGCAAACCAGCTTTCACGAAAGATGAAATACAGAATCAATACCACAAACACAGGAAAAAGTCCAGGTCAGACAACAAGGGTGATATACAGAATTAATACCACAAGCATAAAAAAAAGCGTAAATCAGACAACAAAGTGATTCGACCATTCAAACACCTTATTGATGACTTCTTGGTTGCTTAAACACAGGAACACTGATGACATTCACAAAGAAATAACAACATCAACATCACCACTTCAATAACAGAAGAAGAAAGCAACTCGACTGAACAAATTCATAAAGTATGGACTCACAAATTTTTATTTATTTATTAAGATTGGACTCATAAATATTCATTGGCTTTGTATCAAGATCATCACAACTTGTACATAACATCCTTTGTCTACCTGTTTCACGCAAGCAAAAAACCTAAGAGACTAAATGTATTAACATTTGGCTGATTAACTCATTGATTTCATGTTATGCATTTGCAAACTGCATCCATTATGTTTGTTCAATTTTCTTTACAACCTACAGAAAATATGTAACACAAAAAAAGGGGGATGTAGTGATCTCTATATGTGCATGTACACAAGGGGTTAATGTGTAATCAGTAGCCACATGATCACGAGAGGGCCAGACCAACAGGGGTATAAAAGGCAACCACATTGGGTCTCTCGCTCTCTCTTGGGTGCACTGTGACCAGGGAAATAGCAGACTAGTTGAGATGGCTCGTGGAGTTACGTACAGTTATTGCAGTTAGATCTTGTTAACCTTATCACTGGTATCAAAGTTAAAGTAAAGAACTCATGCAATTATTGTTATAGTTACTCAATAAACCTTTTGTCACTACTGGACAAGTTTGAGTCTTATTCATCGAGATTCAGAAGACCTCATCACTAACCAAGGTTTGAGTAGCACATGTTACTTACCACACAGGTAAGAAAATACTTTTCATGTTATACTCACCTGGTCGAACAGCCATACTGGATTCCCCACTCAGGTAGCTAGTTAAAAGAGCAAATTACTGCAGATGTAGGAGTCTGAAAGAAAAGACGAGTCATCCAGACTCGAGGCATCAGCTCCGTTCTCTATCCACAGATGCTGTCAGACCTGCTGAGATTGTCCAGCATTGTCTGTTTTGGTTAAAAAAGCAGTCTGCATATTCAAAGAAAAATCTGGCTGGTGGAACTGGTTAAAATACAAAGCAAGAGGAGAGGATGGGGCATTGGCAGCTGTGTCTTCCAGTTGATTTAGCTGCCCGCCCTTCCAGTTTCTGCTATGCTTGTGGGATTAAAATTATCCCTTTAATATCCTGCTCAGTCAAACTGCTAATTAATGGTAATGGGAAATAATGAATCTTCAAAAAGGTTAATAAATTTACCTTTGATTCCAATGTGATGTTATGAAGGAAAGGACATTGCAGCTAACCACCAAAAGCATATCAGAATCAGAAAGGAGTGATGAAAAATCAGAGGACGAAAAATCTTGCAATTGTAGCATGAAAGTTTATTTAGGCAATATCCATCACAAATGTAGACATAAGAATTTATAATGGAAAAGTTGGCAGGAGCTATGTGCAGACATTAGAAAGATTTTTCATACACGATATAGAAAAATGGTGGATATCTGACAGCCTGTGTAGAAGCATGCAAGCTTTTGGCACAGGCTTGAGAAGGTTGGGAGACAGTGTGCCTAATGTGATCTAATTGTTCTGTATGTTTCTTCTGTTCAAGAAGAAGAGTCTTGATATTTCTCCCCACCGACATGGACAAACCTCACTTAAAGGTGTAAAAATTATGTTATTCAAGGCAAGACATCTCTGCCTTTCATTTTGCTGCTCCAGAAAGCGACATCACTCAAGGCTTCTTTGAAACGAATGCATTTCTAAACTCTAATCCTGACCTTTGACTGAGTTTCTGAAAGCTGTGGTTAACTGGTGAGTATGATTTAGCATCTTTTGGCATTTTTGGATTGCATTTGTAGCGTTCATTTAGCGCACTGTGTTTCCCTCTCTATTTTATACTCACTTTCTGTATTTTTATATTGGTTTCATTTCTATTTTCACCATCAGATATTTGACTCTTAATTCAGACATGCCAATGTATTCATCAGGAAGCTGTGGGGACAGAGCAGTTTGACAGAAATGCCTACAGCTACAGCTGCATCTGACCTGACCCACACTTAGCCAAGGAAGTATATGCCCAGCTAGAGATACTTGACCGTGTATGATAAAATTAGCCTTGGACATTTACATTGGCAGTTACAGAAGTTTGCCAATTTCTGCAGTCTGATGTACCGACTTCATTCAGGAGTCATTTATGCAAAAGAGCACACGACAACTTTCAGCTTGCCTCGGTTGATCACTTTTAAATTAGACAGTCTCCAATCTTCTGCAGCATACACCAGGCTGCTGATACTTTGTTCGACAACGTTAATAATTTTATCCCTTGTTCAAAGAAAAGCGACCAGTTGCCGGAGAGGGCACTGCACATTTTTCCTGAGGCTGCATTATCAAAATTGTAAAGTCCCATCAGTTGAACTGTGGACAAATGGTTACTTTAAACTAAGTTAGAACATTGATGTTTGTAATGGGAGCTAATCAACTAACATGCAGATTGCATGTATGTTGGAAGTGGATGCTAGGCACCCTTACATTACAATATAGCTGCTACGATACACTTATTTTATGCTAGCCAACAGAACCAGCACTGTTTGATGGAATATCAGTCAAGAATAGATCCTGAAGGCACCATGATGGGCGTCATGGTGGCACATTGGTTAGCACTATTGCTTCGCAGTGACAGGGACCAGGGATTGATTCCCGGCTTGGGTCACTGTCTGTGTGTTCTCCCCATGTATGCGTGGGTTTCCTCCGGGTACCTCCCACAAGTCCCAATTGGACATTCTGAATTCACCCTCTGTGCACCTGAACAGGTGGCAGAGTGTGGTGACTAGGGGCTTTTCACAGTAACTTAATTGCAGCGTTAATGTAAGCCTACTTGTAGCAATAATAAAGATCGTTATTATTATTGCCCCGAACACCAGTCCAAAATCCATGAACCACAGCTTGAGTAAAAGGCACTGAATCATGGGCGGTATTCACCGCAATTGGCGTATTGGCCCAACACCGGCGCCAAGAATGGCGTGAATCACTCCGGCGTCGGGCGAAGCGGAAGTTGAGTTGTGGAATTCTCTGCACTTCCGGGGGCTAGGCCAGCGCCGGAGAGGTTAGCACATGCGCAGAATCGCCGGCGGGTTTAGTGCATGTGCAGACCGGCCAGTATATCCTGGCTCATTCGCAGGGGGGTGCCTTCTCCGCACTGGCCATGCCAGAGCCCTACAAGGGCCGGCGCGGAAGGAAGGAGTACCCCCGCGGCACAGGCCCGCCTGCAAATCGGTGGGCCCCGATTGTGGGCCAGGCCACCATGGGCACCCCCCCCCCCTCCGGATCCGCACACCTCCGAGGACCGCCCCAGCCAGCCTACCAGCCAGGTCCCGCCGTGTGGGATCATGTCCAATTCACGCCGGCGGGATTGGCCAGAAAGCGACAGCCGCTCGGCCCGTCAGAGCCTGGCGAATTACCGGGGGGTGGCTGCCGACGGCGCCTGACCGGTGTGGCGTGATCCCGCCCCAGCCCGAATACCGGTGCCAGAGAATATGGCAGCCAGCATCGGAGCGGCGGGGCGGGGTTCACGCCGCCCCCCAGGGATTCACCAACCCGGCCGGGGGGGGGGGGGGGGGGGGGGGGGGGGGGGAGAGAATTCCGCCTCACGTGCCTCCACAAGGATGCCTTAGGTGTTCTGCTAAAGCAAAGATTATTTTTCTGCTTGCAGGATTACTCATTCAGCGAGACAAAGATGCATACACACAATTATATTCTGATAAGTGGAAGCAAAGAAAGAGGACAGTTTGGATGGTCCTGAGGAGGTGCTGATTGTGACGTTCATGTTGAGGTATTCGTATCTATATTGGGCTTCAGCAAGGAAGACAAATCTGGCAATTACTAATAGTCAAGACTACAATTAAAAATTAAGGTCACCTAGCACAAGATCCAACTGAAATGGCCTGAAAACTGCAAACACACTATTATCCTTTAACTCCTCCAACCAAACATACCTTGCCATTCATCCCCTGATAGAGAAAGCTACCTCCATACAACTGAATAGTCTGCAAAAATAAAAATGCAGTTCCAATCATTTATTACACAGATATTGTCTAATGTCGAGCAACTTAGTGCTTTTCCCTGTTGGTTCCTCCTGTGTATGGTGAAAATATCTAATCTAGGTGGTGGCACGGTGGCCCAGTGGTTAGCACTGTTGTCCCATAGAGCCAGGGACCCCAGTTCGATTCCGGACTTGGGTGACTGTCTGTGTGGAGTTTCCATGTTCTCCCCGTGTCTCCCGTTTTCTCCATAGTCCAAAGATGTGCAGATTATGTGGATTGGCTATACTAGATTGTCTCTTAACATCCAGGGATATGCAGGTGCGGTTATGGGGATAGGGAATGGTGGGCGGGCAAATGGACCTGGGTAGAGTGCTCTTTCGGAGGGTCAGTGCAGACTTAAAGGGCCGAATGTCCTCCTTCTGCACTGTAAAGAGTCTATCGTTCCATTGGTTCTAGATGTTACGCTAATGGAAGATGGAAGTGAGGTGGCTAACTGGTGAATATAACTGAGTCAACCATAGAAATGGTTCTTTATTCCTTTCTCCTGGTTCACAAGGTAACCGACTGCACACCTGCTGGTTCTGTGCTGTAGTCTTCCTTTTTTATCTTTGTACAGGTCATTTCAGTGAGACAGCAGTGTGACCTGGATATAGTGTTGGTGGGGGAGTGTCTTTCAGAGTTCACTGCTTGAAAGAGTGGTAGAAAACCCGCTTGACATGCAAAAAGTACTTTGATGTACAATTAGTGTGTCGTCGCCTACAAGATTCTGGACCAAGAGCTGGAAAGTGGTATTAGGCCGGATGGCTACTTGTCAGCATGTGCAGGCATGATGGGCTAAATAGCCTCCTTCCATGCTTCAAATTTCTATGTTTCTCTGATTCTATTATGTTCGCTTGAGAGAAAACAGTTTTGTCCATGTCCACATCTGCAATGCCCCTGGTGCTGGGATTCTGTCAGCATATTCTGAGATCTGCATTGGAGCAACGTTCTACTTCAGACAATTATGCTACTGTTACTGCCAGGCAATTCTATGCTCTCCTGATGAACTCCCATCATACACTCTCATAAATCAGCTCATCCAAAACTCTGCATGCCTTGCATGTTGCTAATCTTTGCCAACAGATGTTGCTCTTCCATTGAGGCCACCTCAGGCAGCAATGGTGGGTGACCTCAAAGAACCCTGGATCTCGAGAGCCCAACTGCAAACTGTAACATCTCGATATGAGTCAGGGTAGTCTGACCCAGCTAGCAGTGTGGTGCTAACAAAGGCATTGGCAGAGTGAATATTGGCAGAATAAGCATACTGTCACCTGAGAGAAGATAGCGGATGCCTCTCCCATAAAGGCCAGGCCACTGACCAGGGACAGTGATTCAACATTCTTCATGTTCTGTGCAAGAACAGAGTACAGGAGTGATGTTTTGCTCCAGACGGCCCTTTAAACACTCGCCCCCTAAGCCAAGATTGTACCCATCTGGGCTTCCATCCTTTTTCATTCCCAGTCCTTTGTGAGCAGCCTTGAATACTGTTAGTGCTGCCATTAGCAGCTCCAGCATAGAGGCTGCCACTGTCATGATTTTGGAGATGACCACTCAGACCTTGCTGAACATCCTAAGTGAAACCTTGATACAAGTTGGAGCAGAACTTGTATCCACTGAGCTAATGCACACAAAGCATCTGGCAGGTTGCCCAGTGTGCTTATAATTCTCTGATGTGGACGACATGGGTTAGCATGAATTGACATAGGGGCTATGAGGGACCTGGGTTTGATTGGGGTCATGGGTTGGCACTAAGTTGGCTTAGGGATTATAAGGGGATACTCTGAGTTTGTGTTGAAGGATAAAAGGAAACACAATATGGTGTTAAGAATTTGAAGATTTTTTAATTTTTTTATATAAATTTAGAGCACCCAATTATTTTTTTTCCAACTAAGGGGCAATTTAGTGTGGCTAATCCACCTAACCTGCACATCTTTGGGTTGTGGGGGTGAAACCCATGCAGACATCGGGAGAATGTGCAAACTCCACACGGACAGTGACCCAGGACCGGGATTCGAACCCGGGTCCTCAGCGCTGCAGCCGCAGTGCTAACCACTGCGCCACATGCCACCCCAGGAATTTGAAGATTTTGAGGTTTTATGACATGCCATTGATAACAAGGTGACATCTGTTGAGAATTCAAAGTTCTGGAAAAATTGAAACTGAACAGGCAGAGCAACATTGCAACAACCAAGGCTTTGTTTTTTTTCCCCCCCCAAACTTCGACACAGCAAATATGGTCATGTGCAGCACAGTAGCAGTGCATCAAGTTCAAAAACAAAGTCGGAGATCACCCACAGCTGTTTGAAGTTGGGAACCTCGAAGAAGTAATAAACATCAGGAGAGTTTCAGTTTGAGCTTAAGACTACACCAGCCGTCCCTGAGGGAATCAAAATCTGCCAGCGCAGCTCTGAAAGTTGAAGCACTATCTGCAGGCAGTACTTTGTCTGGAACAGTGAGTAACTGCACAAAGGGGCTACTGGATTTGAAGTAAAGGGATGTAATCAGTGATTGAATTGGGCTTGTGCAACTTGATTCAAAGGTAAGCTTGAAAGAAAGCTGAAAATAGCCATCGCAGCAATTACACGATTTGGGGTCATGGTGACGTTCACATCAAAGCACTGCTTCATGAAAAGTGCACCAAGTGGGGCAATAGCACGATAGACTCATAGCATCTGTTATGATCATGGTAGAGACCAATAAGGTGTTTATTTTATTTGTAGAGTCCAAAAACACAGGTATTTACTAAAAAGAATATGAAGCCACGACAGGGTTTAAATCAGAATAATTTTATTCAACAAAAGTCAAAGATTATGAATATTCATAACTGCACCCTGCCTTGAATAGCCAATTACGTGAAAGATACATCATCCCCAATACTCAGTCCAGATACTTTCAGAATTGGAAGCTTAACTACCTGGTCTAAGGCCTGTTTCAAAGATCCATATGAGGGCTTAGGTTTCTTGCATCTCTGTTTTTTTATAGCAGGTTTCTGCCTTCAAATATCCCCCAACCATCCCACAGTTGTGGACTTCTAGTTCGACACAAGCATTGCTAAACACTTAAGTGTAACCAACTCGGGTCAGTGCTCACCTGGTTAGAATATTTTGTTAACTTGCCTTGTATCTGGAACTTGCTCTCTCATTCTCTTCTTTGCTTGGCTATCCGCAGAAGTTACTTAACCTGATCTGAAGGCAGAAGTGACTGCTAAAATCCATTAGCTATTTTGAAGTCAGATCTTCTAGTCAAACTGAACAATGTTATTTTAACACAAAGATAAACAATCTTATCTACAACGCATATTAAAATATATTTCAGCATCGCATTGCACAGCCAGAATGACAGAGTGGCATTGCCAGGATGCCCAGGTGGCAGTGCCAAGCTACCAGACTGCAATGCCATGGTGCCTGGGTGGCAGCAGGAGTGCCAGGGTGCCACCCTGCCCAGAGACAGGCACCTCAGGGAGCTCCGATGGCCTGGTAGACCCCCCCCCCCTCATGTTAGTGTGGACCAGTGCTAAACAGCACCATGGCGAGGTTTCCCAGGTCTCCTGGGGAAAACCAGGCGTGAACATATTTAGATGAGTTAATGGTTCATTTAGATATGTTAATCTGGATCTCGGCCAGTGGAAGTGAAATGCAGATCATGACACCGTGTGACACCACGGTCTCAGAGTATGGGCCATTTATCACTGAGATGAGAAAACATTTCTTCATTCAGAGTGTGGTGAACCTATAGAATTCTCGATCACATAAGATTGTGGAGGTCAAATTACTGAAGATATTTCATAAAGAAAATGATTACGAGACACTTAAGGGGTCAAATGATTTGGGAAGAGAGTGGGACTGTGGTATTGAGATAGGGGATCAGCCATGACCACACTGAATGGCAGAGTAGGCCTACTCCTGCTCTTGTGTTCTATGTTTCTATGCACAATCACTGATCGCAATCTCTTTATCGGGCATGGATAACAATTTATTGAATGACAGGTGTGCCCTCACACGGACAGAAAGCATTTTGTTTCACCACAATCCCTGTTTACTCTTGGTGAAGGGCATGATCCATTAAATTCATATGGCAAGCAAGGCCAATGTTAGGCCAGAGAGCTTCTACTTCATCAACAACCAACTGTTTTGCAACCACAATAAGAGCTTCATACATGTATCTGCTCACTTTCCTGACAGCTGCCATGACTTAGAACATAGAACATAGAACAGTACAGCACAGAACAGGCCCTTCGGCCCTCAATGTTGTGCCGAGCCATGATCACCCTACTCAAACCCACGTATCCACCCTATACCCGTAACCCAACAACCCCCCCTTAACCTTACTTTTATTAGGACACTACGGGCAATTTAGCATGGCCAATCCACCTAACCCGCACATCTTTGGACTGTGGGAGGAAACCGGAGCACCCGGAGGAAACCCACGCACACAGGGGGAGGACGTGCAGACTCCACACAGACAGTGACCCAGCCGGGAATCGAACCTGGGACCCTGGAGCTGTGAAGCATTTATGCTAACCACCATGCTACCCTGCTGCCCCCTTTTTGTGTATCAGTGGAAGATGCACTTCTTTATCTTCCACTGATACACACTGCCTCAAATCTTCACTCCAACCCCAAAGTCCATGGATGGATTCTATGGGACAGAGGGTATCCCTTGAAGACATGGCTGATCACCCCTGTGCAAGAGGCCCAGACAGAGGCAAAATGACAAAACACCCAATGCAACTTGCTCACTAGGACAGTCATTGAGCAGGCCATTGGGGTTCTCAAGATGCACTTCCAGTGCCTGAACGTGTCAGATTGATCCTTCTAATGCCTCCCTATGAGGGTCTCACTCATTGTGGTGGTCTTCTGTGCTTCACAGCGCCAGAGTCCCAGGTTCGATTCCCTGCTGGGTCACTGTCTGTGCGGAGTCTGCACGTTCTCCCCGTGTGTGCGTGGGTTTCCTCCAGGTGCTCCGATTTCCTCCCACAATCCAAAAATGTGCAGATTAGGTGGATTGGCCATGATAAATTGCCCTTAGTGACCAAAAAAGGTTAGGAGGGGTTAGTGGGTTATGGGGATAGGGTGGGTGAGGGCTTAAGCGGGTCAGTGCAGACTCGATGGGCTGAATGGCCTCCTTCTGCACTGTATGTTCTATGTTCTATACATATAATTGTCCTCCATAGAGGAGTGAATCTTGAAGATGATGATGTCCTGGAAAGAAACAGCTCATTGAGGAAGGGCTGTACCAAGTGTGCAAGGTCTTTAACTTTCCTGCGACAGCTTACTGTCCTCGGTATAGCAGAATGTTTTGCTACAAATCGCACATTTGGACAGACAGCACCCTCAGCGATGGTTGCCTGGCTAGTCTCAATGAAGCACCCACTTCCTCTGATCCACCTCTGCTCTCACCCCCACAACCGGCTCCAAGTGGAGAGGGAACCCATCTCCATCTCAATGATGTACTCACATCTGTAAAAATTGTGAATATAATCTGCCTCCCACCAGACTTGGGTTCCTAACCCACAAACGAGTCCTGATTCCCACATTGATGAATGAAAAGTCAGCTGAAGCCAGAAGTGTCTGTCAGATTTTCTCCATTATTATGGTGAATACTGTCAGCTGCACCATTGCCAACTGTGCAAAATCAGAGCCAAGATATGCAAATGTAGGGTGTAATTTAATGCCCTCCCCTCTGGCGGGTTTGGAGGCGGGGAGAATTTAATCAAGCATGAGGGTGGTGAAGGGGATTCTGCCACCTTTCCAGCTACACCCCAATTAAGCCTGAGGCTTCTGAAAGGCTTTCCTGCCCCATTGTAGAATCCAGGCCCTTAGGTGGCAATTAATACCCACTTCAGGGCCTCATCCCACCGCCGTTTGTATTAACTGCCATGTTTGCTTGCGGGCTCCCAGGAGGGTCCCTCGATCAGGCACGGAGTGCCTTTGAATTGGGAAGTGTGGCACTTACTGACATCCACTGCTGCTCTTGTTGCTGAGACCTCTAACCACCTCTGGCATAATTTATTTTCACAACATTCCCAAACCCCACAAACCCTTCTGGCCATCATTCACCGGTGCCCGGGTCCTCCCTAATCTGAGGGCTCGAGGGGATGTGGTACCGGCAGTAGCCACTGCCTCTCCCGTGGCACTGCTGGCTAGTTGGGCGCTCCCCTCACTGGGGTCCTTGATTCCGGGGGAAGGCTAGCCTCTAATTTGTTAAGTACCTGAGTGGCTTCTCCAGCCGGCAGCCAAGACCCCCGTTACCTCCATTAAATCCTGTTTATAGAATTCAAGACAAGTTTTGCAAACCCTTTCAGTATTAGATTGAACCCCGATAAAGAAGTTTGCAGAAACATCTCTGTATCAGACATAGGCAGTTTGAGGCAATGAGCAGTTTGTTCATATTGCAGGAAATACCTGCTACTTACTTTGATGCAGCTATTTGCAATTCAGATTAGTAAACCAATCTGATCTAAGATGAAAGACCACTTTATACACTTAGATCTAGGAAATTAACCCCTTTTGTCTTTTGATCATAAACCATTGTTTGAATGCAAATTAAAATTAGTGTGTAACAGCCACACATTTTGACAATTTGCAATAGACTGTCCAGGAGAAACTATACAAAGAACAGAATCAAGATTTGAGATACTTTCCTTCGATTGGTCATTCTTGGTTTAGAGTAGCAATTCAAAGACTGACACTAAAAATCCTGCAATTTGTTCAAAAGTGTTAACAGGCATAGTCATCTAATCCATGCCGAACAATGCCCCACAAGAATCTCCAGGACTCATAATTTGATGTTTTACAAATTTGATGTATTTAACTTCAACTGTAAATCATGATTCAGGTGCAATAATTGTGTCAAGAAATGTGATTATAATAATACTGTAGCAAGCATTTTCATCAAAGGAGCTACCTGAAGTTGGTTCGCATAATATGTTGCAATTTCGGATTAATGGAAACGCATTCTTATTTAGCAATTGTGCATGGAAAGATGGCTGAGGAGGGGGAGTTCCTTTTATTTTATGTACGAAGCCAGCACAATGCTATCTGCAATTTTGTTGATGTCACCTTCAATAAACACCAGCATATTATCTCAGAGATGTGTGTTTGTGCTGCATTCCTGCAGATACAATAAAAAAGCAGCAAGGTCATATTCAATGCTACCAGTGCACTGGTCACATGCCTTTTTCCTCTTTTTTTTCATGCACTGCTATGGTTAAGTCTGTTTTTTTATTTTAGTTTTTATTTCATACCTTGAAAACACCTGTAGCTTGGGTAGAAAGACACAGCCTACCTGATTTTCAGGTGAATCGGTTCTGGAGGAGAAAAATCAACGGCAGCATCTTGCTATGAAAGAACCTTCTTCCATCTGGCAAAATGGCTTTTGGACTCTAATGTGACTTGTTGTCTAAAAATAGGATGAAGACAAATTGTTATCATTTACAAAAGCCCATGACAATAATGATAAATGAACAATTTTTTTTTTGCCCTCTGAAGTCATTGCTTAAGGCTTTCTGTGGGATCAACAATGTTAAACCAGTAAACTAGCATCATCTGCATCACGAGAGGGTTTGCCTTGTAAACAATTTAAGCCCGTGCGTTAATCTCCCCTACAGAACCAGGCCTCAGATGATCTATGATTGATTTGCAATTCAAAATGACAATAGAATCCTTGAAACAAATATGAAAAAGAACAAACTTTCTGTGAGTAATGCTTCAATTGATAGGGAAGGATAAGGTACATCTGTCACCAGATAGGAGGCTTTTCAAATAAATAACAGTCACAATGGAGTATTTTTGAGTGTGTGCTAAAGAAAAATACAGTACATAATACAAAGAGAAAACACAGCAGCAGCTTTTGTTCTCTGGCTTTTTTTTATTTATTTTTAATTCTCAATATCCAAAGCCGTAATCTGTGAGGGGCTATTAAGGCCCTGCTGCATGTAGTGCAACCAAATCTATGATTAATGGTGAACAGATTAAGAGAGGACAGAGTGCCTGAAAAATTAGTTGTGTTGTGGCTGTAGTCAGAAAATGCAGATTCCAAAGAAATTAACGACCGGAAAATCATGCATACATTCATTTTTATTTTATTTTTCAATTTGAATCAAAATTGGAAATAGAAAAACATTCAAAACTTGCCATCGGCAGTAAATCATGGTAAATTCTGGAATTCTTTCAATGTGTACATAGGCTGACCCCTCCATTATTGACAAGGATATCCTCAAATGCCCCGCACAGGTATAGTAGAAAATCAAACAAGAAAGAAAATCAGAGTTATTAAGGGTGTTATTAAGGATACTCTAACACAGGACTTAGGAGGATTCCCTTTTCTGCTATACTGAATAAAGCAGCAATTAAAATAGCATGCATTTATCCTTACCAATTGGGGGAAATGCTGTGGGATTTAGGAAGGATATTAAAAATGTTGATGGATAATGTTTACGGTATGGTCATCATTCTTGGTTTAGAGTAGCAATTCAAAGACTGACACTAATAAAAGAACCTGACTGCAGTCTTTAATACTTGTCCGGCAACTCTAAACCATCAAATAGTATAGTGTGCGTACATTACTATCAACAGGACATATAGATGTATATAGAAGATCTCCTTCGAAGGTTTCTCTCACAAAGGGAGAAAACATAGTGTGGCATTGATTGTTAAATTCTGCAGCTTGTTACACTCAGGCTTCACAAAGAACATCATGTCTTTGCAGATAGAGGAGACTTGGTATTTATCAGGGTTCAGAGATAGTTCAGCCACACACTTGACAAATTATTTGTGGAATTGTTGTATTCACAGTCACTTAAATAAGAATCTGTCAACACATGGCTCTGGTTTGTTGCAGTAGGTCTTGGATTTTTCTGTGCGCTCAGAGTATGATGGATTGGAGGTAATGCAAATTCACTACCATTTTATATGTCGATGCCTTCCTAACAGACAGAAAGCATAGCTCAGAGTCATCCTCTAAAATGCCTTCAATGTAAGACCTAGCTTCTTCCACTAAAATAAATTTAGCTAGGCCTCAAATGCACAGTACCATTTTGATCCCTGAGTGTAAAAGCCTGCATAATGTAATTTTAATTCCTGTTAGTAAAGTGACACCAGATCTTCATTTTTTTTATGTAATGCTGGTTCTTAGTTCATGAAGAGAACCCTCCAGATTTCAATGTAAAGATATAACCTGTGAAATATATGTAATTATTCTGGTTCTTGTTAATGAGTAGAGCTGTGATTTGTAGTACAATCAACTATATCTGCCACTACAGAGCAGTACATCCATTCATGATAATAAAATGAAAAGCAAATAAATTTTATACTTCGTGTAAAACTGAGCTGAATATACTTTAATTAAGGTGCCGTTACCTTATGTGTTGAGTCTGCTAATACTATTTCTGAGCTCCAATATAGAACTCGGTGCGTGAGTACAAAATAAATGACTGAGAAACACTGAGCTATATAACCTTCAATTGGTGTATAGCTACGAATGAGTTGTGTCTCAACCAGCGAGTGGTCTATTTGTCAATAACACATGGAACTCACATTGTGTCTCTGTTTTACTCCATACTGTAAAATATCTTCATGGCCGTTTTTTGATGATTTAATTTGAAAATAAAAACACTTCTCTAATTGTCGCGTGCCATGATGGAGGCCCAGTTGACAATTGTTTGGTACATGTGAAAGTCTTGTTTTCGTTCATGCCCCATCGGATAAGCCTGTGATCCATGGCATTTCAATGATGGCTGTTGCGATCTGTAAAATGTGACATTGTGGAAGGCGCTTGGCGATTTTGTTCTTCTAATTTTAAAATTGAAAAGGCAACATACTTCAAAACTGAATGAGAGAGAAGATGTAACATAATTGCATTGTATAAAATAATCTCTTGTGAATTTTTGTGAATTGGTCAGTGAAGCTTTCTAGATGAGTTACATGACTTTGCTCAGTTCATACTGCAAGGTAATATGTGACTGAGATATAATATTTTTTTTGTATTAATGCGCTTACGATGTCAGCTGCTCTCTTTTAAAATGAACATATTGTGAAGTGTTTATTTCTGTGTTCCTTCCTGTAGAATTTTAATCTGCTAATGTCTCAAGCAATTGTGACTAAGGCACTAGTAAGCAGATTCAATTTGTTTAATACATATCTTTATTAGAGTTTTATCGTTTTCACAAATAATGCAACAAACCTCCACCCGCCAAAAAAAAACTTATAAAAGTACAGGTCAAATGCTTCTCCATACATGAATACAGAAAAAGACAGGGGAACACAAAAACATTGTTTCTTAAACTTCAGGGGCGGGATTCTCCCCTAATCGGTGGGGCGCGCCATACCAACGCCGAAGAGCGGCGTCAACCACTCCGGCATCGCGCCGCCCGGAAGGTGCGCACCTTCAGGAGCTAGGTCGGTGCCGGTGGGGTTGGCACCACACCAACCGGCGCTGGCAGGTTTGGCACCGCGCCAAATGGCACCGAAGGGCCTCCGGCAGCCAGCGCGAGTTGGCACATGCGTGGGAGTGCCAGCGTGTACTGGTGTCATCCCAGCTCATGCGCAGGGGGGGTGTTCTCCGTGCCGGCCATGGTGGACCGTTACAGCGGCTAGCGCAGAGGGAAATAGTGCCCCCACAGCACAGGCCCACCCGTGGATCGGTGGGTCCCGATCGCGGGCCAGGCCACCGTGGCCCCCCCCAACCCTCCCCCCCGAGCCAAATACCCCTGCGCACACCCGAGGACTCCGCAGGCCGCCCGCTGAGCCAGGTCCTGCCGGTATGGACCTGGTTTTATTTACGCCGGTGGGACCAGCCAAAAACGGGCGGCCACTCGGCCCATCGCGGAGCGGAGAATTGCCAGGGGGGTCGCTGCCAATGGCCCCTGACCGGCGTGACACGATTTCCGCCCCAGCCGAAAAACAGGCGCCAGAGAATCTGGCAGCCAGCGGCGGGTCGGGATTCATGCTGCTCCCCGGCGATTCCCCGGCGTGGCGGGAGGGTCGGAGAATCCCGCCCACTGCCTCCAACCACACAACAGACAGACTAGAGACTATGGGGGAAGAGGATAATGTCATGTAAACATGGTCAATTAAGTAACAAGATGCACACCTATATGTATAGCAAATTCAAAACGGTGCTACAGGACTTATGGAAAACCTGATAGGAACAAGTCAGAACCAGCGGAGCCGATACATTTGAGGTAGGGGTCCCACACACTACAGAATGGACCCAATTTAAAAGGAGTATGAAAGCCAGGAACTCCACAGGGATACATTCCATTCTAATTTTATGTCAATTTTGAATCAAAGAATACATGTCGCTGTTCTTCTGTGTCACAAATTTAGGAGATAATACAGATTGTTTTCATTAACGTCAATAATTCACCTATCTGGGAGCCCAAGAATTAGGAAAAAAGGATCAAATTCTAAGGTTGTGACCTATATCCTCTCTGGCTCTTTAACCACACCTGACCTATAGGATTGAATTTTGACACAGGACCACGCATATTGTGTGTAGTCACCCACAACTCCCCAGCACTTTAGGCACATTAAGGATATAGCAGGATCAAACTTGTGTCTCAATCTTGGGGTGATATGTAAATAGTGTAATATTTGGAACTGAGTCACCTTTGTTCTATTACAGACTGAAAATGTATTGATCTGTTCCCATATACTACCCCAGGTATCCCCATCAATATTTTTTACTATTAATTTTTTTTTCCATTTAAGGGGAAATTTAGCATGGCCAATCCACCTACCTGCATACCATTGAGTTGTGGGGGTGAGACCCATGCAGAAACAGGGAGAACGTGCAAACACCACATGGAAAGTGACCCCGGCTGGGATTGAACCCAGGTCCTCAGGGCTGTGAGGCAACAGTGCTAACCACTGTGCACCGTGCCACCCACTCCCCATCAATATTGACTGCCAATTCTTTTTCCCAAGACCACAGAGTTCCTAATATACTCACACAGGATTTAGGTCATAAGGTGTCATAAAACTTGCTAATTGGCTATTTAGAGTCTGCCGAAATCAGGATGTTTTCCACCGGGGAGATGGAAGCATCAAGATGCATAGTTGTCTTGTTATGGGTAAAATCCCTAAATTACAGATATTTTTGAAAAGGAATGTCTCGGGATATCAATTTGCTGACAAAGCTGCTCAAAGATGACAAAGAAGCACCACTTAACATGGCTCCCAGCTGACAAATGCCTCCATCTCTCCAGATATCAAATCCATGGTCCATAAATCCTGGAGGGAAATCCGGGTTGCCCTGAATGGGAGAGAGAGTGGAAGTTAATTTTAATCCCACTTCCAACTGATGGACCATCCTCCAGGTGTTGATAACTATAGGATGCTTGCACATGGCTGACTCAGCCTCTGTTTTACTCATTCTATTACACTTAGAATCTAGCACTGAGGGGATAGCCCTGGAGTCAGCCCTATTCCGAGTCAAAAAGGCCAGGTATCTACTTGGTTTGTTTCCGAATTCATGCAGGTTTAGTTTTGCAAATTTTAAATTCGTCTCAGTACGTTAAGTCAGCAAGGAGTCCAGCGCTACACATACTGCAATAATCTCCCTCAACAACAAGCGGTTAGGATTCCCAATTTACTCCCCTCTGTTTCAGCCAATTTTACTTCCAACCGGTGCTGTCGCTCCAGCATTTTACATCTTTTGAAGGCTGTATATGAAATGACCAAACCCCGAGCATCAGCCTTACAAGTTTCCCATAGGCTTACATCAAAGAAGAAAGTGGTTAAGTAAAAAAGACCAAATTCCTTCTTAAAGTATGTGTAAAGGATTTGTCTCTGAGCAAAGACACGTCAAATTGCCATGACCTAGGACTGGGGGGGAGGTCCCTCAAGTGAAAACTCACAAGTGGCATGGTTGGAGATCCCCTCCCCTGCGCATGCGGCGGTACGACGTCAGCAGCCGTTGATGCTCCGGCGCATGCGCAGACTTACGCCGGCCAGCGAAGTCCTTTCGGCCCCGGCTGGCGTGGTGCCAAAGGCCGTTCACGCCAGCCGACAGAGTGGGAACCACTCCGGTGCGGGCCTAGAACCCCTCAATTAAAATACTCCCCTGACGCTGGAGTGGTTCACGCCACTCCAACACGCCGGGACCCCCCACCAGGTAGGGGAGAATCCCGGTCCATAATACTACCCATAGAGCAAGAGGCTACCAAGTGTGCCTGAAGCATAGAAAGTGCATCTTCCCGGCACAGAGTATGGAATGTTTGGGTCACAAAATCACAGGGCAAGTTCTGTGCGCCGGGAAGGACAAAGTCAGAGTTATCAAGGAAGCTCCAAACCCCAGGAATATGTCCAAACTCAGATCGTTTCTGGGCATGGTGAACTACTACAGGATGTTTCTGTCAGACCTTTCAACCGTGTTGGCACCACTGTATCTGCTGCCCCACAAAGAGACCAAATGGAAGTGGGGTCCAGCACGATAAAGCTTTCCAGGACGTGAAAATGTTACTACAATCAGCTAATCTGCTGGTTCACTTTGATCAGGACAGAAAGTGCATTCTGTCATGTGACGTCTCACTTTACAGCGTCAGGGCAATAATCTTTCATCTGACGGCGGACGAGTCCGTAAAAAAACATTGGATTTGTATCACGCAGGCTGACAACAGCTGCGAAGGGATATTCCCAGCCAGACAAGAAATGAAAAGCCATCGTTTTCGCTGTGAAACGGTTTCATCAGGACGCTTGTGGTTCACTTACGATATGTACAGACCACAAGCCATTGATGAGCTTTTCTAGTGAATTCAGGTGCATTTCTCCCATGGCTCAGCAAGATTATAGTGCTGGTCTCTCGCACTGTCTGCCTACCAGTTTAACATTGTGTACGGGGCGGGAAAGGTGAAAGTAAACACAGACGGTTTGAGTCGTCTGCCTTTACCAGACATGCCCGCCAAAACATTGTTTCCTCCACTGACAATTTTCTTGCTTGAGAAACTTCAAATGCTCCTGCGAATGCAAAACAAATCAAACAGTGGACCGACCGGGATCCGATCCTGTCCCAGGTTGTGGTGAACGTATTATGGTAACCATTCACCATTGTACTACATTGTACAATGCTGATGCCCATGTGTCCACCTATGGACCATTGTACTGTCACACCGATTTTATCATGTTGGTGAACTTGTGGGCTCCGCCCCCTTGAGGCGAGGTATAAAGAGCAGCTGCCCTGCAGGTGGCTCTCATAGCATAGCAGTCGCAGGCAGGCACTGTTCTAGTTGATTAAAGCCACTGTTCACTTCAACTCTCTGTCTCATGTGAATTGATGGTCGCATCAATTTAATCGACTACAACATCGCGATGGAAGCAGCCCTCAAACCTGACCGACTGGAACTCGACCCACAGGCCACGGAAACCAAAGTGATTTTTTCACACTGGCTCCGATGCTTCGAGGCCTACCTCGCCGCCTCCTCCTCACCCTCTGTCACCGACGATCAGAAGCTGAGCCTCCTCCACGCCCGGGTAAGCCATCGAATCTCCGTACAACTCAAGGAAGCGACCACATACGCAGATGGCCTTGTGATGCTGAAGCGCCTATACGTGAGGCCGGTGAACAAAGTGTTCGCGCGGCATCTCCTCACCACTCGCCGCCAATGCCCCGGGGAATCACTGGAGGAGTGCCTACGCAACCTCAAAGTCCTCACGCGAAGCAGCTGCAACTACAAGGCCGTCACGGCCTCGCAGCATATGGAACTCGCCATCCGGGACACGTACGTGGCTGAAGTCCGGTCCAACTACATCAGACAGTACCTGCTCAAGAAGGGCACCCTCGACCTAGAAGAGACGGTAAAACTAGCCACATCCCTAGAAGTAGCGTTTCAAAGCCTCAACGCTTTCCCCTCCGAGCACGCGACCCCCACGTGGACTCCTGACCAGTGAGTACCCCAGGCCTGTGCCACGCAGCTGCCCGCCCAACCTGGTGGGCTACCCTGCTATTTCTGCAGCCAGCACCAGCATCCCAGGCAGCGTTGCCCGGCTCGGAACACGAACAGCAGCGACTGCGGCAAGAAAAGGCACCTTGCCAAAGTTTGCCTGGCCAGGTCCAAGTCCTCCAAATCACAGGCCCGCCTCTCGGACTCTCAGGCCTGCCGACCTCGCAGCGTGGCTGCGTGCCTGCCGGCTCTGCCCCTCCATAGTTGCAGCTACTTCGTACGAGGACTTTGAGGTCGCATAGGCACTCCTCCCGCCTTGTGTTGTCCATGGGGGCAGCCATCTTCGACTCCACACAACACGTGCGACTCACGTGGGCCACCATCTTGGCCGCTGTCTCCCACGCGGCCGCCATATGCGACTCATGGGGGCCGCCATCTTGGACACCATCTTCCTCACGGCCTGCCATGTGCGACTCATGGGGGCCGCCATCTTGGACGCCATCTTCCTCACGGCCCGCCATGTGCGACTCATGGGGGCCGCCATCTTCGACGCCATCTTCCTCGCCGCCCGACACATGCGACCAACGGGAGCCACCATCTTGGCCGCCATCTGCAACGCCGCCCACCATGTGCAACTGACGGGGGCCGCCACCTTGGGACTACACTACCACCTCTGATCATGCCGGCTACCCACAACTCAGCGCGGTCACCCTCAACCAGTCACGCCCAAAGCACCTCCAGAAGTCCATGATGACCATCCTGGTCAATGGACACAAAACGCCTTGCCTGTTTGACTCCGGAAGCACAGAGAGCTTCGTTCACCCAGACACGGTAAGGCGTTAGAACATAGATAGAACATAGAACAGTACAGCACAGAACAGGCCCTTCAGCCCTCAATGTTGTGCCGAGCAATGATCACCCTACTCAAACCCACGTATCCACCCTATACCCGTAACCCAACAACCCCCCCCCCCCCTTAACCTTACTTTTTTATTTGGACACTACGGGCAATTTAGCATGGCCAATCCACCTAACCCACACATCTTTGGACTGTGGGAGGAAACCGGAGCACCCGGAGGAAACCCACGCACACAGAGGGAGGACGTGCAGACTCCACACAGACAGTGACCCAGCCGGGAATCGAACCTGGGACCCTGGAGCTGTGAAGCATTTATGCTAACCACCATGCTACCCTGCTGCGTTGTTTGCTCCAAATCTCCCACGCACTTCAAACAATCTCCCTCGCTTCCAGATCGCACTCAGTGCAGATCCGGGGGTATACTGTCGCGAACCTCACGATTCAAGGCATCGAATACGCAAACTTTAAGCTATATGTACTCACCAATCTCTGCGCTCCTCTTCTGTTGGGACTGGGCTTCCAGTGCAACCTCAGGAGCCTGACCTTGAAGTTTGGTAGGCCACTACCCCTCTCACCGTATGTAGCCTCGCGACCCTGAAGGTCGACCCTCCCCCGCTCTTCACAAATCTCTCAGCCGACTGTAAACCCGTCGCCACCAGAAGCGGGCGGTACAGTATCCAGGACAGGACTTTTATCAGGTCCGAGGTCCAGCGACTCTTGCGGGAAGGGATCATCAAGGCCAGTCACAGCCCCTGGAGAGCTCAGGTGGTGGTCATCAGGACCGTGGAAAAGAACTGGATGGTTGTAGATTACAGCCAAACCATAAACCGGTACACGCACCTTGATGTATACCCCCGCTCCCGGATAGCGGACATGGTGAATCAGATTGCCCGCTACCGGATGATCTCCGCGGTGGATCTGAGGTCCGCATACCACTTGCTCCCAATCCGCCCGGAGGACCGCCACTACATGGCCTTTGAGGCAGACGGCTGCCTCTTCCACTTCCTCCGAGTCCCCTTTGGCATCACCAACGGGGTCTCGGTCTTCCAAAGAACGATGGACCGAATGGTGGACTAGTACGGGCTGCGGGCCACATTTCTGTACTTGGACAACGTCACCATCTGCTGCCACGACCTGCAGGACCACAACGCCAACCTCCAGAAGTTTCTCGAAACCGCCCAAGCCCTCAACCTCACTTATAACAAGGAGAAATGCGTTTTCCGCACAACCAGACTAACCATCCTCGGCTATGTTGTGGAAAGCGGAGTTCCAGGGCCCGAACCCGACCTTATGCGCCCCCTCCTGCAACTTCCCCTGCCCCACTGCCCCAAGGCCCTGAAAAGGTGCCTCGTGTTCTTTTCCTATTACACCCAGTGGGTCCCTAACTATGCAGACAAAGCCCGCCCAGTGATCAAAGCCACCATCTTCCCACTGACGGCCGAGGCCCGTCAGGCCTTCAGCCGCATCAAGGCAGATATTGCAAAGGCCGCGATGCGTGCGGTGGGCGCCTCCGTCCCCTTCCAGGTGGAGAGCAACGCGTCAGAGGTCTCCCTCGCCGCCACCCTTAACCAGGCGGGCAGGCCAGTAGCATTTTTCTCCCGTACCCTTAACGCCTCCAAAATTCGACACTCTTCAGTCGCAAAAGAAGCTCAAGCAATCGTGGAAGCTGTACGGCACTGGAGGCACTATCTCGCTGGTAGGAGGTTCACCCTCGTCACCAACCAACGGTCGGTAGCCTTCATGTTCGACAATACATAGCGGGGCAAGATCAAGAATCAAGAACGATAAGATCTTGAGGTGGAGGATCGAACTCTCTACCTATAATTCCGATATAGTGTATCGTCCTGGGAAGCTGAACAAGCCCCCAGATGCCCTGTCCACATGTGCCAGCGTGCAAAATGACCGACTCCGGGTCATCCACGATGACCTCTGCCACCCAGGGGGTCACCCGGCTTCTCCACTACATCAAGGTCCGCAACCTGCCCTACTCCACCGAGGAGGTTAGGGCCGTGACCATGGACTGCCAAATCTGCGCAGAGTGTGAGCCGCACTTCTTTCGACCGGATAAGGCCCACCTGGTGAAGGCATCCCGGCCCTTTGAGTACCTCAGTATCAACTTCAAAGGGCCCCTCCCCTCTCCCAACCGCAACACGTATTTCCTCAACGTCATTGATGAGTTCCCCCGCTTCCCCTGCGCAATCTCTTGCACCAACATGACTGCGGCCACCGTCATTAAGGCCCTACATAGTATCTTCACCTTGTTCGGTTTCCCCATTTACATCCACAGTGACCGGGGCTCCTCGTTTATGAGCAACGAACTGCATCAGTACCTACTCAGCAAAGGCATCACCTCGAGCAGGACTACCAGTTATAACCCCAGGGGAAACGGACAGGTGGGGAGGGAGAACGCGACGGTCTGGAAGGCCGTCCTCCTGGCCCTATGGTCTAGGAATCTCCCAGTTTCCCACTGACCTCCTGTCCTCCCCGACGCGCTCCACTCCATTTGGTCCCTCCTTTGCACAGCCACGAACGAGACCCCTCATGACCGCCTGTTTGTTTTCCACAGGAAATCCACCTCCGGGGTCTCGCTTCCGTCCTGGCTGAAGGCACCGGGGCCCGTCCTACTCCGGAAACACGTCAGGAGCCATAAGTCTGACCCCCTGGTCGAGAAGGTCCAGCTCCTTCACACCAACCCCCAGTATGCATACAGAGCGCACCCCGACGCAGACAGGATACGGTCTCCCTCCGGGACCTGGCCCCCACAGGATACCCTACCATCACCTACCCCCCCCCCCAACCTACACCGAACAGGCCCCCATCCCTACATGGTCTCCACATCCCCTCCGATACACCCTCCCCCCATCGCCGACCTACAGGGATGAAGCTCCAGAAGACACGCTCCTGGAGTCTACACCTGTGCACGCATCAACGAGTTCAACACCCATGCGCGCACAAACGAGTTTGACACCAGTGCCCGCTGCGAAACCAGAGCTCAGACGATCGCAGTGCATGATCAGTCGCAGGCAGGCAGTGTTCTAGTTGATTAAAGCCACTGTTCACTTCAACTCTCTGTCTCGTGTGAATTGATGGTCGCATCACAGGTAAAAAGATTTTCTATGCAAAGTTGGCCTCTTGTCATAGGGGATGACGATCTGAGAACATATGCAAGATGCAAAGCTGAACTAAGGGTGCAGGATGGTTGCATTCTTTGGGGGTCCAGAGTAGTTGTTCCAACCCCTGGGTGTTCACAGGTGTAGGATAAAGTTCTTGAAGCTCACTGGGGTGCCTCCTGGATAAAAAGTTTAGCAAGGTCATACATCAGATGGCCCAACGTGGATCAGGACTTGGAGAACAAGGTTGAATCTTGTACTGAGTGTCAGATCAAGCAAAGGATGGTGCCAGCAGCACCATTACATCTATGAGTGTGGCCTAACAGTCCCTGGCCCAGGCTACATGTGGACTTTATGGAATCTTTCTTGTGTCATGTTTCTAGTCATTGTGGACATGCACTCTAAGTGGCTGGACACATACATCTTGAGCAACATCATAGCTTCCATTACAATAGAGAAACTGCACCAAGTTTTTTGCCACTTGAGACTTACCAGATACTCTTCTCTCTGATAACAGCGCAACATTTACCAATGATTTGTTCCGGGAGTTCATGCAGAGAAATGGAATAAATCATGTGTGCTCTTCAACGCACCTCAAATGATTTAACAGAGCGAGTTGTGCAGATAGGACGGAAATAGATGAACTCTTGGAATCAGGCTCTCATGGTTCTTGTTCCAGAACTGCATCACACCACAAACGACAGGACTCTCACCGGCTGAAATGTTGATGGGCAGGAAGCAAAAATCTCGCTCGGCTCTACTGCATCCAGATGTCAAAGGGAGAGTGGGAAAGAGACAGGGAAAGCAGAAGGAGAGACATGACCACAAGGCATTTCAATCCAAATGACTGTGTCTAGGTGAGAAATTTCGGCAGTAACCAACGCTGGCTACCTGGGATCCTTCTCAACCAAAGTGATCCAGTCTCTTCCGTGTTTAAACTAATTATTGGAACAATCATCCACAGGCATCAGGATCACATTTGTCAATGCCAAGACTCTGAAACAACCAAGTTTCCAGACCACATGGCAGAAGGAAATGCTAATGTGGAAAGCCAACAGGAAATGGTGCCATATGAACAGGGACATCCGGCCATAGCTGCTGATCAGGAACGAGGCAGAAAACATCTGCCCCACCCAGTCCCACTTCAACTTTAAGTGCTCCCTGTCATCTAAATGAGTTCCCTGCAACAAGAATGTGTCAATGTTATCTGTCCTATGGAAAGTCAGGGGGCATGAATCAGTGGTCTTGTCGCATCCAACTTGGTGTTGGGACAAAACTGTTGAATCTCGTGAAAGGCTTTTGTCGAAAATCGAAAAGCACGACGCTCAAAACACCTTGCAAGATTCAACTGAATTTTGCGGCGGGTTATGACCGGGCACTGTTTGGTACTGATTTACAAAGTCATTAACCAATTGTGCCGGAATCTTCAGGGGGTGTTGCTGGGGATCAGCCTTGGAGGTGCCCAGGTGCCAGGTTGCTTGTGCTAGGGGCTTGGGCCCATAAGAGATGGGGTATGGTGGTGGGGCTCAAGGACCTCGGAAGAGATAAGTTAGGTGATGTGGGGGGGGTATGGTCCTGAAGCCATGGTGGGAGCACTGAGGGGGTTCGAAAGATCTGGGCTGCCTTTAAAAATGGAGCCCCAATCCACTAGTAGTCTTCCTGCACTGGTGAGCTCAACTCATCTGTGAAGGAAATGCTGCAAGCACCAAGAAACACCCCATTAAACATGCCGTTCATGCCCATTAAGAGTGCATACTCCCACACATTCCAGGAATGCAAGAGTTTAGCTACTGCCATTGCTCAATCAGCCAAAGAAAATATAGGTTCAGATTTTCATGGCACTTTTGGGTATGCACCAAAACATACCCCCCCCCCCCCCCCCCCATCTCCAGCCCGCACCTTGGACTCCATGTAACATATTTATTCTTGGCTAAGAGACCTGTCTTTTCCACTTGCTGGATTCAGTCAACAAGTCTGTAACTCCAACGTGGACATTGCTCAACACATATGAGGACACATAAGGCTATATGGCCACACTGTAATTACAATCAGGAGACATACTCCCTAGAAAAAAGGAGAAAAGGTAAGCCAGAATAAGAATTGGAGCAAAATGCCACTCCCACGTTTTGACCCCACCCATGAGGAACTAAGCCACTCACCCACCTCCTGGAAATGGTGCCACTCATATTTATCATGATTAAAGTAAGGAGACTAAAAAACCTATATTACCACTATAAATGTACGGATGTGAAGAGGAAAAGTTGGATACCTATCACATGGCCCAACTATGATATCACTTACACAGAGCACCCCTTATTGAACGAGCAAGCCGAAGGGTGTTTCCCATTCAAGATAAATGGAAGTCCCTGTGATTCTGAAGGATGAAACATTCAGTATACTGCTCAATTTTTAACGCCTCCCTGCTGACGTGATGAATAGCAACATAAGATCAGACAAGAAGCATTATAACCGGGACAGAGTCCAGAGATGCAGTCTCTGTTACTCCAAATTATTGCCTTTTATGGACTTCAGAAAAGCTAAGGCTGCAGTCGGATTATCAAATGTCTTTACATAGTTGGCGGATATCACTTTCAGTGTCGCAGGATAAACAGGGCATAATTCATCTCAACAGCGTTGAGTCGCTTTCCGACTTCATCGAAGCCTCCACACTTCTGCTGCATTGCCATCAAGAAATCTTGGAGAGAAGAGACCCTCATGGTGCCAGCTTCCACCAGGCCTCGCCGCCTCCAATACTTTCTGGCGATCCATGAAGCTACAAAATCTAATAATTGCAGCCTGGAGATGTTTGGTTAGTCCCTGAGACAGAATATTATGTGCCTTCTCCAACTTGATACACCCAACATTTGCATCCAGCTGAAGAAAATGTAGCCAGCTGTCAAAAAAATTAATCGGGAACTTATCCTCCACTTCTCCTGGCAAAAATCAGCACATTGAGGTGTCAGCTCCACCCAGGTTTTGATTTTTTGACTTGATTTATTATTGTCACATGTATTAGTATACAGTGAAAAGTGTTGTTTCTTGCATGCTATACAGACAACGCATACCGTACATAGGGAAGGAAGGAGCGACTGCAGAATGTAGTGTTACAGTCATAGCTAGGATGTAGAGAAAAGATCAACTTAATACGAGGTAGGTCCATTCAAAAGTCTGATGGCAGCAGGGAAGAAGCTGTTCTTGAGTCGGTTGCTACATTACCTCAAACTTTTGCATCTTTCACCTGATGGAAGAAGGTTGAAGAGAGTAGGTCCAGGGTGCATGGGGTCCTTAATTATGCTGGCTGCATTTCCGAGGCAGCGGGAATTGTAGACAGAGTCAATGGATGGGAGGCCGGTTTGCGTGATGGATAGGGCTACATTCACAGCCTTTTGTAGTTTCCTGCGGTCTTGGTCAGAGCAGGATCCATATCAAGCTGTGATACATCCAGAAAGAATGCTTTCCATGGTGCATCTGTAGAAGTTGGTGAGAATTGTAGTTGACATGCCAAATTTCCTTAGTCTTCTGAGAAAGTAGAGTCATTGGTGGGCTTTCTTAACTATAGTGTCGGCATGGAGGACCAGGACAGTTTAATGATCTGGACACCTAAAAACCTGAAGCTCTCGACCCTTTCTACTTCATTCCCATTGATGTTGACAGGGGCATATTTCAGAACATTGATGTAGACAGGGGCTATGCTCCCTGAAGTCGATGACAATCTCCTCATTTTGTTGATATTGAGGGAGAGGTTATTGTCGTCGCAACTGTTCACCAGAATCTCTATCTCATTCCTGTACTCTTTTTCACCATTGTTTGAGATGCAATGGTGGTGTCATCAGCAAATTTGAAAATTGAGGTGGAGAGGAATTTGACCACATAGTCAAAGGTGTATAAGGAGTATATAAGGTGCATCTGACTTCTCCATTATTGACAACTTTCTTAGGATTCCTCAACATTTGTTTCTCCAACGCTCAGGCAGAAATCTTCTCGGGACATACGATGGAGTATTCACTTCCAGATTAGGTCAGTGTGTGCCGCGTAAACAGGATAAATTAAGGATTAAAAGACGAAAAGTGCTAAAACCCGTGGAAATGTAGCTATTCCCACATCTATAACATGTGATCCATACATCGAAATTTAAAGTTATCCCATCAGATGGCCTCACATTTTGTTGTGAGTTGGAATTTTCAGTGAGTTGGAGCAAGAAATAATGCAGATGGTGATTGATTTGGATGCATAATGATCTTAGGGCAATGTAAAATGTGAAATGTTTGGTAGACAGCAAACAACCTTCACTCCAGTAAGTTTAAATTAAGTCTCTTATGTTTGGATTACAAACATAAAAAGATTTTTTAAAAAAACAATACAATAAGCTGGTCAAGGTTTGGTTATATGTGTCTATTATAGTGATTTAGTTAAGGATTGGATGGAATGTCATGTCAACACCCCCCCCCCCCCCCCCCCAGTTACAATTTGGAGGTTTGGGGGACATTTAATCTGGTGGGAGGGTGTGTAGGGCGAACCCAACTGCCCTCCTGCTTCTTCCCATTTACATCCAGAGGGAATGACTAATGAATGGCTTTCTGGCCCAAATGCTAATTAATGTTCAACGAAGGGCTTCATCCCTCTGCCAATGGTATTCACCCAACTGCAGATGGGGAGTCGTTATGCAGGAAGTCTAAAAAGAAAACCATGTTGGGTTTGCTTGTGGGCTTCATGGGCGGGGCATGTGTGCGTTACGCAGGTATGTGAAGTGTCTGATCAAGGGACCATGCATCAGAAAAGAGGCTTGTTGAGAGCCAACCCCTGTCCTTTCTCCAACCCCTCTCCCCACACTCCCACTACCAATTTTCTCCTCGTAACCCCTATCCCATCCTTACTCACCTGTGACCTGGGTCCCATGCCGTTCCAGGGCTTTTGTAGGGTATATGACTGGAAACAGCAGCTCCGACCCTCTTGGCATTGCTTGTAATGGATAGTTGCCAGCCCCTAAATAGTTGACAGCTTTCGAATTGCAGGAATATCTTCCCCCGGGGTCCTTGATCCTGGGGAAGACCTTCCGCTGGCACTTAAAATGCCGGACCTTCCCCAAAGGAGGGGACTCGGGACTATGGCTGGCTCTCCAGCTGGCAGGCAAGGCTTCCTTCTCCTGGACTAAATTCGGCCCAATGTTTCACTCCAGTTGACTAATCTTGAAATGGTAGAAACATTGTAAAAGACAACAGACAAAATGAAAACAAACTGTTGGCCTCCCTGGCTCCTTATCTTGTGGTTCCTCAGCTTTTCTAATTCCCATACAAAAGACCAAGTCGTCACCAAATTTGAAAGGAGTGGAAGAAAATAAGTTGAATCATAAAGTGGCCATTTGGTTTTTTACTATTTGGTAAGTTTGATATGATCTCAAAGACTGGGATTATAGTGAAGGCTTTGAAGAATTAGTGAAAGTTAATTTGGGATATCTTCAGCCGGATGGCTTTTGGGAAACTGAGATCTTGATTGAGGTCTATATTTTGAAATTAATTCTTTATTCAAATTTACATCAATTGGGGTAGTGTTCAAGGGCAGCACGGTGATGCAGTGGGTTAGCCCTGCAGCCTCACGGCACCGAGGTCCCAGGTTCGATCCTGGCTCTGGGTCACTGTCTGTGTGGAGTTTGCACATTCTCCCCATGTTTGCGTGGGTTTCGCCCCCACAACCCAAAGATGTGCAGTGTAGGTGAATTGGCCAAGCTAAATTGCCCTTAATTGGAAAAAATGAATTGGGCACTCTAAATTTTAAAAAAGCAAAACAAATTGGGGTAGGGTTCCAAAGTTATTGGACATGCTTGTCATGCCTTGAAGTCATTATTAACTGACCATCATATTAATTGTGATTCTATGTTTTCATATGAAGGTGATCAGCTCAGTAAAGTGACACAGAAGAGCAACAGACATCTTACATTGAACATACTGATCATTTCTGATTGAAACATCATTTCACTATGAGTGAAAAAGAAGTTCACCGACTCAAAATTGTTCAATTTCAATAAGGAAATTGGAATGTTTATATCATTCCAAATTAGAAAGTGTGAATGCACCATTTTATTTGTGTGATGACATTCGCTCAGGAGTACAACAATAATTCAATGTTATCGTGATTCAAGATATTAGATTTATGTCACAATATTTTCCAACTTTAAGGGCATTATTTCCTCTATCCTAGGGATACCTTTTCTGGGTGGATACAGTGACGTGAGGGATACTGTGCTGATGATCTCCGAATATCTTCTGTAGTTTTGGAATTGTTGGAGTGCGAGGTACTCTGATGAGGCAGTTAAATCAGAATGCTGATTTATTCTTGATATGTACAGATCAACACAACTCCAACACAAGACTGGTTTCCTCGACTCCCGGCTTACTCTGGTTATTTCAACTACCTGGGCCCGCTCTCTGGCACCTGATAGATCCAGGTTCAAATGCCCCATCCCCATAGGTTCCGGGTGGGTCACGAGGCCTGTGAAAGATCACCACTTAAAGGGGCCACACTATCACATTCCTCCCCCACTAAGTTCCCTGACACCGAAAAATTCTCTTTATATTCAACTATGTATAGTTAAGCAAAATTATCAGTAAGTGAGCCAACGGGAAAAGACCATAAAGTCAGTCTATCAGGGGACTTTCGGACTCTTGTGGAGTGCAGCAACTCTGCAACCAGTTTCTGCACACTTGAGGCATCAGAGTCCACATCAGTGGTAGGTGAATTTATAGATTCCAAAGACAAGCCAGTCCTGGAACCCTCCTCAGTTCCTTCTGCTGACACACAAGGTTCTCATTGGGAAGATATTGGGTGGGATTCTCCATCCCACTGCATCCGTTTTCTGGTGTGGATATGCCGTCCTGGCAGCCGGCCAATGGGGTTTCCCATTGTGGGCACCTCTACGCCGTTGGGAAATCTGCGGGCCTGAGTGCGCTGCCGGCGAAACGGAGGATCCCGCTGACGGAGAATCAAGCCCTTTGTTTCTACCTCCAAGTTCTTCCAAATTGGCGCTATGCTCTTTGGGTGTTGCCCCTGTTACTAAGACATTGTCCGGATACGTGTCATCTTTTGGTATCCTGTGTAAAAAAACTCCTAATTTTACACTGAAATATAGAGCAGGCGGATGAAATCCCAAAGATGGTTAAAGTTTCTGCAGAGTATTTACTCCTCTGATTCATCTGCATTACTGGATGGAGAACCAGTGCAGTTCAGGGCACACGTGCAGGATTGATGATGGAACATAGTGTGAGTTAGGAAACAGGCAGCCACATTTTGGATGAGTTTACTTTTATGGACCTTGGTAGGGGGAGCTCTGCCAGGAGGGCACTGGAATAGTTGAGTCTGGAATTAATAAAGGCGCAGATGAAGGTTTCAGGCAGCAAAACTAGACAGAGGAAGAGATGGACAATATTACATAAGTGAAGTAAGCTGTCTTGGTGATGGAGGGGACTATGAGACCTTTGTGATAAATATCATTGAGGTTCGAATGATAGCATCAGATGCATAAGACCATAAGACATCGGAAATGAATTAGGACACTCGGCCCATCGAGTCTGCTCTGCCATTCAATCATGGCCGATATTTTTCTCATCTCCATTCTCCTGCCTTCTCTCCGTAGCCACTGATCCCCTTATTAATCAAGAACCTATCTATCTCTGTCGTAAAGACACTCAGTGATTTTGCCTCCACAGTCTTCTGCGGCAAAGGGTTCCACAGATTCACCACCCCTGGCTGAAGAAATTCCTCCTCATCTCTGATTTCAAGGATTGTGCCTTTAGTCTGAGATTGTGTCCTGTGGTTCTAGTTTTTCCTGCAAGTGAAAACATCCTCTCCATGTCCACTCTATCCAGGCCTCACAGTATCCTGTAATTTTCAATAAGATTCCCCCTCATCCTTCTAAACTCCAACGAGTACAGACCCAGAGTCTCAAAGTCTCAACCGCTCCCTATACAACAAGTTCTTCATTCCAGAGATCATTCTTGTGAACCTCCTGTGGACTCTTTCCAAGACCAGCACTTCTTTCCTTAGATACAGAGCCCAAAATTGCTCACAATACTCCAAATGGGGTCTGACCAGAGCCTTATACAACCTCAGAAATACATCCCTGCTCTTGTACTTTAGCCCTCACGACATGAATGCTAGCATTGCATTTGCCTTCTTCTCTGCCGACTGAACCTGCACGTTAACCTTAAGAGAATCATGAACAAAGACACCCAAGTCCCTTTTTGCTCCTGATTTCCTAAGCATTTCCCCATTGAGAAAATAGTCTCTGCCTCCATTCCTCCTTCCACAGTGCAAAATTCACACTTATGCTGATTTCTAGGTATCCATGAGGCTTCTATCTGTCTAGGGTGTGCACCTCAGCCAGAGAAAATAATGTGTGGTTAAAAAGATGACTGACACAGAAGGAGAGAGTAGAAAATACACTGCAGCAATTTTAACCAGTTACCCACCCCACGAGTTACAATTAATTAACATTCAACCTCCATGGTAACAGATCACTCTCTACAATCAGCAGCAGAGAAAAGGTCGGTGGTTCTCACGACTGTAGACCCTTACCAGGATGTATCTGTGAGTAAATGACAGATTTAGCACTCAAAGGAAGCAGGCCCCATGTGAGGCAGAATTGTATAGACAATCACTCACCCACTGGTGGGAACATCCAATAATCAGGCAACTGAATTGTAAGTAGCTTCTGAAGACTCTTTTCATGAAACCTCCATGAAACCCCCTTCCAAAAGTATCCAGAACACACCAAGTTAACAAAAAATGGAGAAGCACTAAGAAAGTAGTACTTGAATGTCATCATGATGTGTAATATTAGTAAGCAAATACATTATAGCCCTCATTTGCAAATCTTCTGCTCTGGGGTCACTGAAGCATTTGAGGAGTTGGGGGAGGAAAATCCATGGACAACAACAGGGATGCTCAAGTGAACTGGCCAGTGTTTCATACCGTTTGAACATGAGAGAAGCAGTAACCATTTGTTGTGATTAAAGACAGCCCGTACAGTTATGTGAATAGTGACTCGATGGCTATCAGTGCCAAGCAATTGGAAAAGTTGGGTCTGCCTCTTCAGCTGATGCTACTTGCCGGTGCTGAACTTGTTGTGTGCAATGCACAGTGAAATAATGCATCTGTCACCTCTACGATACAGTGGTGGACTGTATACTGGCATACTGATCTGACTGATGTGTGACTGATCCAATTAAAGGATGCATTCAATTTTGGCTCCGCCTTCACAGTAACAACAAATAGAGAATTCATGTTACAGCCAAGCTGCCGTATTCACTGCTGGGCTTCTCTGGCTCGTCCTGTAAGCTATCCCTGCTCTGCCATCTCTCAAATTCTGCTGACTCCTCTGGAACGTCTCAGCCGACTTCGGTTGTATGAAATTACTGCAATGTGTAAATCAAGCAAAACTTGAATTAATTCATTGTTTCTGGCTAATTTATGGTCAGGGAGTTAATGTGATTTAGACTCGTTTTCTTCCTGAGCAATTCTAGTATCGTGGGCCAAAAGCTCAGCACTTATCGTAAGGTATTGCCATGTGCCAATCCGAACACTCAGGGACAATTAAACCCCTAAATGATTTTTTTTCAGTTCAAAGGAAACAGCTGTAACTGACATTCTTTAATATCAGTTACTGTTTACAGTTCAGTTATTGCCAGTTGAAATCAGCAGACGGTACTGTAATTTTAGAAATGAAACAAAGTAGGCCTCATCTTTAAAAGCATAGCCTATTTTTTGATGTGACTGTGCAGTTTGAGTCTTAACGCTGCATTAAAAATAATGGCAAGTAATTATTTTTGTATTAGTGATGCTTGCTTATTGTAACTATGTACAATTGGCAACTAAATAATCAACCTAATTGTGGAACTCGGACATTTTGTGTTTAATCCTCACTCTTCAGGTGTTAATATGAACAAAGTTAGAGCTGCTGTGGAAGTACCCTGACAAACAATATGATTGATACTGAATTCCCTTTCAGTGCAAACTGCTGTATTATTGAAATTAAATCATCTATATATATGACACAAATGAGCTGAAGAATGTGATAGAAATGAGTGAGGGTTTAGATAAAGTTGCCCATTTAAAAATTGTACAAACTTACAGAACTACATTGATTTTGAAAATGCCTCTCTATCACAGTAAATCTGCCGATTTACACCTAAACCTAAAAAAATAGAGCTTCTTAGAAATGTAAAATTATATATGTTTAATTGTATACTACTTTACTAATGTATGATTCATTTGTACAATATTTATTATATTATAACATAATGTATTATTAAGCCATTAAATTCTTTTCAAGGATATATTATAAATATTTAATGTAAGACTCCATTGGTGAAATTAATATTAATTTATATTTCATATGATTATGTTATCCATCATTTGGTTATACAAATTATTATAATTACAAGTTTAGTTAAAATAAGATACCATTTTATAATATATTTGTTTGCAAAATAAATCATTATGATTTGTGGTGTCCTGCTGTATTTAGTATTTATGCACCAACATAATATTATTTTATTGTATCATTATTGATTTACATGTTATATAAAATTGTATGGCTGGGTTAGTTAGGAATTTACTTGTTAGGATTATATTAATATGGTTGAAGATTATTTATCATTGTTGCTTTTAATTTGCCCTTTATTATTAATGAAAAAGTTGTTTTCTTGCAACCAAAGTTTCGATCTCTTTGAACTCTGGACTTACTGAAGACACATTACACAAGTTTCAGCAGCAACAAGATTGCATACTTATATTTAATGTATCCACCATTCGGGGAATGGCAAAGAATTCAAATGTATTGCAAATATTCCAGCCAGGTAAATAACATCATAATTCAGCACTGAAAACCCCCAAGAAGTGTAATTTCCTGATAGCAACACTTCCTTTCTGTTTGATTTTTTTTTCATTAGTTTATTATAAATAGATTATTCTGGTAAAATATAAAACAAGTCATTGTAACTGATTTACCTCCTTGCGACATTTTGAAGTTCTCATTGGAACCTCGGCAGCATCTTAAACAAAGAGCAATGTACGTTTTCCTGTGTGTCAGCTTTTCACATAAATATCTCAGTAACTGCTGATCTTATCATCATAAAACCTCCATTTATATAGTTAGGCATGTCATGTTGGTCAATTGCACAAAAACTTAACCACATGCAATATTAAACTCAATCCCATGCCATCTCCATTAGCTGGAATTTTAAAGTTCTGTCAATGCACTGTACCTTAAAATCCTGTGTCCTACTTTAAAATGCACTGAATATGAAATTATGAGTGGTGCTGCTGATTGAATAGAGGCAGAATAAAGATGTTGAAATGGTTACTCAGGGGCCGGATCCTTCCAATATCAGTTGGTTAGCTTTTCTGGTTAATTTAGGACACCATTGTACATTTGTATTCAGCCAAACAATATCTTCATTCCTCCAATCAACTAATCTGACAAAAGAATGTTGAAGTTCCAGGCAACGGTTTAACGCATTTTGCACTGAGAATGAATACGGCTTGAATGAAAACAGTCTGTTTCTGTTTTACCATTTTAGTCTACAATAAAAACTTTAACCTTGCAGCTTCTCTCGGTAATTTGCACATGTTAGTTGCTTAATTCGTACTCCATTACTTGTCTCTCATTTGAAATGAAAAATGAAATGAAAATCACTTATTGTCACAAGTAGGCTTCAAATGAAGTTACTGTGAAAAGCCCCTAGTCGCCGCATTCCGGCACCTGTTGGGGGAGGCTGGTGTGGGAATTGAATGGTGCTGCTGGCCTGCCTTGGTATGCTTTAAAAGCCAGCTGTTTAGCCCAGTGTGCTAAACCAGCCCCTAAATGAACCTTTAATTTAAATGAGCCTTTGTGGCGAATTTAGTGTCCTGTTTACGGTATGTTGTCAACTCAATACCTCACCATCAGGTATATTTCACTCAGCATCAGGATGCAAAAGATTCTTCATATACCTCATATTACAGCGTGTAACATTTTCCTTCATTGCTGCACGTTAAGTCTGTCAGCATCTGACATGCTCATCATTTCGTGCTCATGCTGCACAGAATATGACATTTCGGCGGTAAGATATGATATATCTTCCAGATGGTACAGTAATAAAAATGACATATTTAAGACACGATTTTTCCCTGTCATAGGGCAAAAAAATCCAGTAACTGCTGGTAATCCTTAACTGATAAAGACCACTGACGCAAACAAAACAAAACCCTGTCTCGTGACTACATCCTGAATCTTGCCATTGGACCAAAAAGAAACTTCTCAAAGCAGCAAATGCTAAGCATGAAAGCATCATTTTAATCACATTTCTCCCGCGAAGAATGTTTTCTGAAATGCTTAACAAGGTCAATTACATGTATTATTTGAAATGTTTGTGTGACCTTTTGTATGACTATTATAAGAGGCATTAGTTTGCACTCCATACATGGTTAATTGGCTGATCCCATGTGTTGAACTGAAGCCTTCCCAGATACTGATGTACCATTTTGGATAGGTATCAACATGGTAACGCAATCAATGGATTCAGTGGCAACCAACAAATAATTAACACTCTTCTGAAAAGTGTTTATTATAACAACCCGCAAAAAATAAACTACATATAAACACTGAACAGATGTGACATTTTGGGCTGAACCATTACTGAGAGGCAGGAGGGTTAAAAAAATGGAGGGCGATATCAAAAGAAGAGTCCAACATCTCCCCTCCACCATGCCTGTATTTCCAGTGGCAGAAAAGCTGGCAGGTCAGTTGCCTGAACCACTTAAATGAGCAATTAATGCTCAAAAGTATTTTTCCCATCTTGGGAGGGTCAACCACCTGAGGACATCTCTGACAAAAACCTGACATCCTCCAAGGGACTCCTGTGGGGGGTCCTTTACAGGCACTCCATGGCCCACAGAGGGTCCCAACCCCCACACCAGCTGCCCTTGCGGCCACAGCATCACCAGTGTTCAATGATTCTAACCCACTCTGATCATTGATAGTCTAGTTTTATTCATATAGGGGCTAATTGAATTCATATAACCGATAAGCAAAATATTAAATGTAATCTTGACTGTGGGAACCCAGTTATTTCTCATACAATGAATTAACCATTGCATGCGATTGTATTCAATACTGAAAACAGTGTTCCTTGTGTTCTCAACTAATCAAGTTTTAGTTAGATCTCCACCAAGCTATGCAACATGGCAAAGCGTGAGAAACACATCCAGTACTTTTCCTAAGGCTGCACATGCAAACACTAAGCTAGTTTTGATAGGCACCAATCAATCTCAAGTAATGTCCAATGTTTGATGAACAAGTTATCCTCGAAGTACCAGACATTCATTTGAACAAACAGGAAGGTCCCTGCTAAAAATTAGAAGCCAATGATTGCAAAGTTGGGGGGGGGGGGGGGGAAACCAGAGATCTGGGGTGGGATTCTCCTAGCTTCTGCGCCAAAATCGCGCTCGGTGCGGGGGCTTCAGGCCCACGATCGGGTCTGATGCTGCTCCAGCGATTCTCCAGTCTGCGGAGAATCACCGCCAATTGGGCATGCGTGGTCGACACGGTGCCAGTCGATGCAGCGCCGGTCGGGGTTCATTGAAAGAAGCGATTCTCCAGGTGCAGCTGGCTAAGTTCCCGCTGTCTGGTCCTCTCATGGTACCACGTGGCGGGCACTCGGCATGTCGGCTGCGGACTCAGTCCACGGCTGCCCTGAAGGGGGGGTGGGGGGAATCATTCATGGGGCTCTCTAGGACGGCCAGGTTATTGATCGGGGGCTACCGATCACCAGCACAAACGATTTGGGGGGGGGGCTTATGTTTTCTGTGCAGGTCCACGTTGTGGGTTGGTCATTTCATGCAGGGCCGCCGACGTGCGCATGCGAGGACCCCCGACCAGAAGTGCAGGGCCTCGTATCAACAGCTAGAGCTGCGAGGAGCATGCCTGGGCCCTGCTAGCCCCCTGCAAATTGCAGAATCACCCTGGACTTACTCCATGTAAGTCCAGAGTGATTCGCACGCGTTTGTTCGCGGGCATGGGGACATAGCCTCATTATTGGAGAATCCCGCCCAAGAATTGCCTTAAAAATAGGACCTTGTGGTTCAGGTCTTTGTTCCTGAATTCTTGAATCATTCATCCGTTTTAATTGTGTTTAGTGATTTTTTTTTTGTGCTTATGCTTTTGCCAGGTGCTTGATATTCTATGTATTGTTTGATATTTCATTCTTAAGTTTTATTCAGTTTGTACTCGCCCACACGTGAAGTTTTATTCAGTTCTGCAGTTCTTATTCAAGTGTATACCAGTGAAGTGACTTGCAACAAAGTCGTTGTATTTTTGAACCTCTACCAAACGGACTACCGATCCTTATTAGAAGAGAAAATAAGAGTCCCAACAATCATCAAAGCTTACCTGCCTAGTCCTTGCTTTGCCCAAACATACTCACCCTTTTTGAGGATGAGGTTTAAGGTGCTGCCTTTGAGGTACTCCCTCCCTGGTTTTGCAGCCTCAGCAGTGGCCACTGCCAGTATAGTGCTGCTGAGCGCTGCCCACTGATTGGGCTGGCAACCCTTTATGGTAGGCCACCATCCTTACTGTCATGGCAACTGCTGTTGCAGCATCATAACTGACCACAGCCAGCGTTACACTGTGCCTGGTTTAGTTGCCCACTGATAGTGGTGCGATTTCAAAAAGAGCCATAAATTTAAGTCCTTTGCCTTCCTCCGTTCCTTCCACTAGCTTAATCTGCAGAAAGTAGACATAATAATTTGAATTAGATTATGGCAGCTGTGTGTTCAATTTAAAGCTGCCATATGCTTTCTCATTTGTTGAGTATTTCTCAATTCAAATGTTTGAAAAAGCGTTCCTTAAATAGCGTGTGCTCCCAAAAGCCCTTTGGTAGGAGATAACATTTCATGAGTCAGCTCTATTGCTGTGATATTGGACTTGGTCACTTCATTTGATTTAAAGCCGCAACAAATCTTTCAGCATTTGTTCTCAAGTTGCAGCTACTTAAAAATGTTGACAACAAAATCTTCTGAGGAGACTTTTCTTTTAATACAGGAAAAAAAGATCACAGTAGTTGCCAATAAGCATAGACATCAATTATTTTTTAATTGTGTAAAAGTACAGGACACTAATTAAAGATAGTATATCTTGGAATGCCAAAGGCAAAATTAATTATTAATTTTTATTAATATTCAGGAGCAACACAGAGAACATATTAAACAGATTTTGGTGTTTCTGTGGTCCTGCTGAGTTGTGTATGAACTCAGGAATATACTCTTCTATTTAATATGTTTTGTTAGACATACAGTTCATTTATTCAGCTAGGACTTTGTGGAGTGAAGAATTAAACTGATGCCCATTTTTTGCTTGAAAAATGTACTTATGATTTAAGCGTTCTGAGTACATCCAGAAGGTCGGATTTTTTTTTAAATGACGAAACAACAGGCACAATTCAGCAGACTTGAGTTAATGTCCGCTGAAAAGCACGCTTTGCGGGCTGTTTCTCAGCATGTTTCTTGGGGAGATTCTCTCCGCTGAAACCGCTTGTCAGCAGGCAAGGTTCCTTAAAGATTGGGGCGCTATTTTGACCGACTACCCTGATTGTTCCCCTCCTTTCGGGGCACCCCTGTTTTTTTGAATACCCCCCCCCCCCCTCACCTCCACAACCTTGGCCCTCGGGAACCCCCTCCCTCACCACCCCCCTCCCACCTCCACCTGGCAAGACCCCCCCCCCCACCCCCCCGGGCCTGCCTGGATGACAGGAGGTGTGCCAGGGTGCCACCTTGTCCTGTCCCCAAACACCTGAGTGTCTCAAATGGCCTGGGAGACCTCCCCAGGTGCCATTACACCTGGTCCATGTTTGTGTGGGCCGGTGCTAAACGTCGCCCTGGCGAGGTCTCCCAGCCGTGGCCGGTGAGCACCGGGTGACGCTTGAATCTAGCATCTGGGTATTTCATTATGCATGCCTGGATCTCTCACAGCGAGACCATGATCCAGATCTCACAAGATGTTTCGAGTGTCGCAAAACGTGCAAGAGTCAAAAGCCTCGTCCTGACACCAAGTCGGGTGCGAGAGAACATTTAACAAATGCTGATTTTTGTTTTTGCAGTTGCCTCTGGTCTGTGTGTCTGCATCGCAATAAACATACATGATCCTATCTGTTCCAAACACTTCTGATAAGAGCACACAGTGTGAGGTTCCAACTCATTTTGATACACCTTCCTTTGAACCCACAATGAATTCTGTAAAATATAGCATCTGACCTCAATATTGGGTTCAGCATTGCTCCAGTGGAAACAACTGAATTCGTTAGTATTCTATCCCATTCTTAACTATAGTGTTCTTTGAGAAATTTCACATTGTGTCAGGCAAACTATCGGCTTCCCCCTTTTGCCAAGCACGGAATTTATTCTTGGATCCACCAATCTCCCTTTAAATGACTTCACACTTTGATCCGAGCATTTCTAGTTAGAGGCCTTTCTAATTGAAACTCCAATCCTTGATTATAGATTTCACATATCTGGAGCTATAGATCAGTCATACAAAGATAGAAACCAGTAATAAATTACATCACCCGCAACTATTTCAAAATCCATTTCTTATACTGTTTACCTGCAAATGTGGACTATTTTTGGCAGTAATTGTTTACAATCTGCTAGAAATCTTGCCAAAAAATGGGAGAATGGTTTCCACAAACATTGTAACGGAAGTCTTTGTTCAGGCATTTCACAGTTTGCTGTATTTACTTCTTTGCAGGCTGTTTAATTTTCCACCGTTTAATGTTGAGCATGTGGACCATCTGATGCTCTCTTTGTACTGTATCCCAACAACCTTTGCTCATATCAATACTCACTCAGAGGCCGCAGGAAGATAATGACAAATCCAACGCACTTTCAAAGGTTTTTTTTTAAATGGAGAGAGGTATTTAGTATTTTTAATAAGTGTCTTCACTACTATTGAGTCAGTTTCTTTGTTCATATCAGAAGATTAATTATGCTGTCAGGCACTTTCAAGGCCTGCTTAACAAAGATTCAGTGATATAATGCTTTGCTTTGCAATGCCTTTTTTTCTGCATAGCAATCAAAATCAGCACAAGAAAGTGTAAAATTCATCCCAAACTGGAAGGGCAGCATCACCTCCTTAGGTGACAACAGTCAATAAAGTGGCAAACAATTTGTTCTCAGGTTCAGAAGCCTCATCTGTAAACACCATTAAAACAATGACAAATAGATATTTATGCTGAGATCTCTACCTTGGTGAACATAGCCATAAAGCAATGCTGATGGATTGTGTGAATATGAACAAATTATATTAAATTACAACTATCGTGCATAAACATTCTAACAGCTGAAATAGGGGTTTAAATCAAAAAAAACTTTCATTAAGTTCTCTACACATTACATTAAGCATTATATGTATCTGGCATTTAATAAATATCAGACTTTACTCTTTTCAGTTGTTTCTCTACTAAGTGGAACACTGTTCATGCTTGAATCAACATACTCGATGCACAACTCTAAAATATGCATCTGTGATGAACTCAATCAATGATGGTTTATGCCTATTCTTATGTCCTATGTATTATATATTATGTCCTATGTTTTTCCTGTATAGAACAATCTGTCTGGACCGTATGCAGAACAGTACTTTTCACTGTACCTCGGTACATGTGACAATAAATCTAAATCTTATTCCTGGAGTAAAACAATTTGCTTAGAGGTTGTCGATTGGTGAAGAGTGAAATGTGAAACATTTCTATATCTTTCTGTTTTTCAGCACAAAATGTGTGCAGGTGCATATGCTTCTATGCCTACACAAGAAAGCTAAGCAGCAGTAGAAAGGCCTGGAGAAAAATCCTTCTGCTTTACAACGCTGGAATCTCAGTACTCCTGGTGAATCTGTGTGGTCAGTCTGCAGCAGAGCTGCCGATGGGCGAGGCAACACGGAGGAGGGCACAACTTGACAAAATGTGTCTGAAGGAAGATGGGTGTAGATGGGTGCCTGGCTCTGCCTTCGACATGTAGGACTGGTATCACCACTGCAAAGAATTTGGATATTTTGTTTTGTCTGCAATCATCATCAAGCACCAGCAGGCCAGAGATGACATAGGTTTGACGTTGTTTAAGATTCTTTCTACACTGTCGGAATAAGGGGTTAGTCTTAACGCTCTGAAAAAGTGCCCTGAACAACATCATCAGGAATATATTCACTTGTCCTTTTGTGACTTTATGAGAGTTTGCCTTTGGAATTAGAGCTTGTACAAGCTTTATTGTGGAAGAGGATGTTGAGACTAACAAATTAATTTCACTGAGGGTTCTTACAGTAATTAACAAAACAACAGCTTTTCATGCCATCCGTCTGGGCAGTATTTGAAATCAGGTTACCCAGTCTTCACACTGCAGAGGATGTAACCTGACATGTGGGGGGGGGGGGGGGGGGCGCTCTGCTGTACGCAGTCCAAAACTGCTGACAAACTCCTATATTTTTCACAACACAAACTCTTGTACAGACTTTGGAAAGTTCTTGAAGTGAATTCAAACGGAGTCAAAGCCATTTCTCATCGATGATCCTGGTTCGATTAGAATTCTTCCAAATTACATCTGGGATTGAAGGCGTTACTGTGCTATTGCAACATTGCAACATTGCAAAAGGCTACTAGAGTTTCACAATGAAAAGGTTTGGGGAGGGGGGGATGTATGATGTGGCCAGTTGCTGCCACAGAGTGGAGCTTAAAGGTTAATGCTGAGAACATCACAGCGAAGATCAGAGATTAAAGGAAGGTAGAATGATCAAAAAGGAAGAAAATTAAATTGGTTGTATCGTGAAAAACAACAGGATAAAGAATCAAAATGCACACTTTCAAAATATACTGATGTAAATCAACAAACTTAGAGTTAATACTTGCCCTGTTGAATAAACCGGAGATGTGTACAATCCAGTGTCTAGAGTTTATTCCCAAAGGCATTGTACACAGAAAATTAACAGAATAATTTAGATGGAGTGAAAGTTTAAATATTAAAAAAGTTTTCAAAAGGCACTGGAAAATTAAATCAAGGGAGTAGTGAGCCAGCTGAAATGCGTGATGGGATGTACTTTCCAAATGACAAAGGTCAATACTTTACAAGTAGTCAAATATTTGCTTTACATCCAGATCTATTTAAATATGGAAGAGATATTAATAAAGAAAACCTTTAACATTTTCTTCTGCATCTAAGAAGCTCCCATGTGGTCATGTGTGTTAATTTCTCCTTGAATGGATTCAATTTCTGGTCAGTTTTCCCTGTTTATGTTTTGTATTCTACAGCAGCAACCCATATTTTCTCAAATAAAAGCAAAATACTGTGGATGCTGGAAATCTGAAATAAAAACCGAGAATGCTGGGTAAACTCAGCAGGGCTGGCAGCATCTGTGGAGAGAGAAGGAGAGTTAGCTTTTTGAGTCCAAATGAACTAAAGAAGGGTCATTTGGACTTGAACGTTAGCCCTTTCTCTCCATAGGTGCCGCCAGAACTGCTGAGTTCACCCAGCATTTTCTGTTTTTATTTCAAATTTTCTGTCCTTTGTGCCACAAGAAATTTGCAGCTAAAGAGATCTTCCTGGAGTCTCGGAGCGACGCAATCTAACAGAGATGTTTCTGGGCACGAAACGTCACATCCGAAACGTGGCGAGCTGCAGCGGTAGATGCCGTGAGCTCCCTCTTCTGGGATCTACCCGGCTTACTGTTATGAAAGGTATTAATAACGGCTGTAAACGGTACCTGACCTTTAATACCTTGCCCCTTTAAGATTCTTGGGACCCTGGGGGACTCCGCCTCTGGCTACGCCCCCAGTAAACGGTATATAGGATAAGGCTCCATGTGGTGAGCACACTTCTCTCGGATGCTGCTCAGTTCTCTGTAGATTAAAGCCTTTTGATTACCGACCTCACTCTCGCGTCGTAATTGAGGGTGCCTCACTTACCACGCTTTCCAAAGTCTGACGTGATCTTGCAAGACGTCGCGATGTGAATCCCGCTCCTAATGGGCGGGATCGCTTTTTAACAAATCTGCTGGTGCCATACGGGCACCTGAGCACTGCCAGTCTGGCACCTTGGCACCAAGCTGCCATTTTTCCTGCAACAGGGCTCGGGAGTGCCCTGTGTGGGGGGTGAGGGGGGCTTGCGGATCCCTCATAGGTAAGTTGGGCTTTGGGGCGGTTTGAGAGTCGTGTCGGGAGGGTCAAGAATCCTTCTGCACTGAGTAATTCCGGTGAACAGAGCTCCTCAGCGCAGAAAAAAACCAAGTGCAGCCTCGTCAGAGCATTCCCCGCTGAGGCCCAGAATATATCCAAATGGGTATTTGAAAGCACGGTGTTTCCCGGCGCACTGAGCACCGTGAAACACTCGGCTCAATGCGCTTGCTATGGGACTCTGTTCCATTCGAATGGATCGTGCCCTCTAAGTGTCATTTGTGTTGGGTTTTGCTGAGAGTTGCCCACCACTATCTAATCACACTTAGGGTACAATTTAACTAAATGGGAACAAAGTCCCAATATGAGTGTGTTTAGCCACATAATTCCCAACGCTCGCAGTGCCGAGAAACACAACTCTATCAAACGTCACTCGGGTTAGATAGGGGGCCTCAGCGGAGAATGCACGCCTGAGTGGGGAATGCACCCTGTTTTCTGCAGCAGGGAGCTCTGCTCCCCCAGAACTCCTCAGTGTGACGAAAGATCGAGACATCATTTTTAAATTGCGTCTCAGACTCTGAAGCCACCGACGCAACCCCCGACAACCCCTAAAGTCCCAGCTCACTATGAGGGGGGGTCACCCCGACACCCGTGTAGGGCATCTGTAGCCTGATCGGCACCACGTACAAAATGGTGCCCTGGCAGTGTCCCTTCCAGCTGGCAGTATCTATCACCTGACCAGTATGAATGGTGCTCGCTCCGAGTTCTCCGAGGTGAAGGGAATAATCACAATATCTCAGGTGCGTCGGAAAGCTGCATACTAAGTGAGACTAGCTGTCCTGCTCTACTATGCAGATTTCCCAAAAAGTGATCCTGCCCACAATGCACGGGATTCACATTGCAATGTCTTACAAAATCGCAGTAGATCTCACGAGGCGTTGTGGGCTGGGTATATCCCGGGAGAAATGCCCCCAGCTTCTATCGGCCATGTTGCGTCGTGTTGCACTGCTTTTTGGGTGCAGTGTGGTCATTTTGATCATGCCTGTAGTCACTTCTCAGATCTCTATGTGAGGGTGACAGCATGGTGGAGCAGTGGATTAGCCCTGCTGCCTCACAGTGCCAAGGTCCCAGGTTCGATCCCGGCTCTGGATCACTGTCCGTGTGGAGTTTGCACATTCTCCCCATGTTTGCCTGTGTTTCGCACTCACAACCCAAAGATGTGCAGGCGAGGTGGATTGGCCACACTAAATTGCCCCTTAATTAGAAAAAATGTTTTGGGTACTCTAAAATTTAAAACAAAAAAGATCTCTAAGTGAGCTTGTGGGTCCTCTCCACCCCCATATCATGTGTATGGCCCCCCTCAGGCCATGACCCTGAATAGTGCCATCCTGGCATCTGTGCACCCTGGCACTGTCACCCTGGCACTCTGAAAGTGCTCCTTCCGGCTTTTCATGTCACTTGGGCACCTTGGCAGTGTTCTAGGGGAAGGGCCAGGGGACCACCCTGCCCTGTCCCTGATCACCCAGGGGCCTCCGATGGCCCAGGAGACTCCCAAGATGCGTTCCGAATGTGGACGAGTACTGATCGGCACTCGGCTGGGGACTCCCTGGGGAGGCCGTTAGATGCCAAGAGGGTGGTAGATCCCAGGTGAGCATGCCTTAATAGGTTTAAAACTTACTTAGGCGCGCGTGCCTTGGTCATGCCCATTGTGGGTGGGATCCTGATCACGTTGCCTCGTGAGGACCAGGTAGGTCTTGCGAGGCGTAGTAGTTGCTGGGAAGCCCACGGGAGGCTTCACCCGGCACCTACCGGTTGGGACTCACTCCCGTTTGGGCGCGGCGCACCGGTAGATCATGCCCGAGATGTTTTGGTAGTGACTGTGTTGCCACTAATAGCTTAAACAGTAATATTTTCACATGGCTCTGGCATCACCACTATCACCCATGATAGCAAATAATACTGACAAGAACAGTTCCTATAACGGAGATGATGACATCAGAACCAGCAACATCCTGATTTACTGCAAAGAAATTAAGTTCCTGTGATTCGCTACAGAGACTGTCTGGATCCAGTAGCTACATCACAGACTGCCTAAAAAATTTGAAATTCCCACAGGAACAGAATTTGAACTATTGGTCACTACTTACGTTCCTTCATTTGTTCACAATCTGTCATGATGCACAACCGAGACTGTCACACTTCAGAGTTGAATGCATAAAACAGCATTATCAATAGAAGTAATGAGTTAATTTCTATTGCTATCTGACCCTGATTATCATCATGGGATCACAATGAGTGTTCCATATGATGTATCAAAGAATGTATGTTTTATATTTTACACCTCAAATGGAAACATTTAGAGGCGTTTCTGATTTCAGTAGTCAGTGATTAAAGATAAAATCCATGTAATATCGCTTCTACGTTTGACACATCCTAACCCAGGAGGGAAGTGACCCGGTGAGGCTGTGCCAAAGGACAAGTGAAGCGAATCTAGTCACAAGAAATAACAGGGTCATAAGACATTGCTAATGAAGTCATAGCAACTAGTGTAGAGAGCCAATCAGACAAAGCGACAATCTGTAATTGAGGATTATAATTAGCAGAAAAAATAACATGCCTTAGCTGGATTCTAGGGGAGCTGGTAATGAAATGAATGATTGGAAATTACAAAAACAGATTCCGTAAGATTAGTGCAAACATCGGAACAAGAAATCTAATTAACAAAAGGCAAATGTGTCCATAATCTGAAATAAAAATGCAAAATGATTGAGCAGTGGAAAGATATTTTGTAGCATGGCAGCCTGATGTTATGTATATGTAGAGATTATGCTTGTTTCCTGAGCAGATCAAAAGTGATTCAACTGAAGAATACTAAAAAAAAAATTGTTGGTATGCTCATGCTGGGGAGTAAAAGAGCTCTTTTTCTCAAGATCTCAGCATGAGAGATCACACAAGGGCTTTTCAGAAAAGCAGCATATGAAACTTAGCCCGTTATATTTCAGCACATTTGGAATATAGCTTCGATTTGAAAAAGTCAAATACATTGGAATTTATTTTTAAGGAAGAATATTTTGAGAACCAAAGTATCCTATCTGAAATTATTACCCCTTTTCCCTTTGTGAATTTACATTCCGGTATTGAGAGCCTTGAAGCTCTCACAATGTGTAATTTGGCCACATCTGCCCCAAGTTATCTGCTTTGCCCTTAAGTAGACACATTGAGTAGAAGTGATCAGCGAGCTCTAATAATTAGTGCTTGGGAAGGTAACACGCCTTCTTTTCTTTTTGCATTTCCATGCTCATTATTATTAAACTGACAAACAATAAATTAAACCTAAATAATGAAACATTTTCACATAAAAAATAGGTTGCTCAAGACTTTTTTCCCCGAATGAAACATTCAACCCAGAGCCTGTTATCTGCCGTACATTATTCATTTTACAGGACTGTCAAATACTTTGAGACTAAGAGCTGGAAATATACTAAAAATATTTCTGTAATCATTTTGGTTCGTCCTCACTGCTGTAGCTGTTTAAATTAAGCATTAAGTCAATGCTGAAAGTTTTGAAGAGTAGTGATAATGACTATTTTCATGGGAATTGCAAAATAAAGGAAAACAACTACTTCATATGGAAGTCCTGTGACAGCAATATCTTTCTTGAAGGTGTGTATCTATCTTCACAATATTTTGTTAAGTTAAAACATCCAATACTTTAATAGTATAAAATTTAATTCAGGCATCTAATTGTGCAGTGAACATATCATTTGATAGCAGGCATATTATGCCCACTCAAGAATTATTTGATCCTAACAATTGTGATGTAGAAATGTTGACAAAAACCAGATCTACACAAATACACCTATATTCAATTTGGTTGTCCATATTTATGTCAAAGTTGATACACAAATAAATTGTCAACAACTTCCTTTTCCTCTTGATGGAGAAACTGAATTTCAGCTGGTTTGTGGCATTATCTCCTGAGGGGTGTGTGTGCGCGCGTGTTTTTGTGTCTGTGATACCGATAGGTCGATTCACATGTTGCCAGCCATTTTGAAATACTGCCATGTCATGTGTCACAGGGAACATGGGTATGGGTAACTAAGGAGTGTTAATCTGTCAGCATACTGGGGTGAGAAGGCTCCAGCCCCTGCCCAGTGTTGTATTAAAAAATCCTAAATTCCAAAAAAGGACCCTCCGACCACTTGGGTGAGCAAGTCTATGGTACTATTTATCATGCATTTATATTTAATGGAGTGTCTGAGAGATATGTTTTTTTTATAATCATATGCAACAGATCTGCCATCTCCTCACATTATATTCCCTGTGGTGAGGACAACAAATTAATCGACTTGGCTACAGATCCAGTTTCAGATCCAGTTTTCCTGGCCACGCAGGAAAGGCTGGTGAGATCCTGAAACGTTAATGCCATTTCTCTCTCCACAGATGCTGTTTGACCTGTTCAATATTTCCAGTACTTTCTGTTGTGATATAAGAAGTATTGTTTCTTCCCACCAGTGAAATCATCTTCTCCGGGTTATTCCTGAGAAATTCAGTCAGTTACTTTAGCTTCCAGTAATTTCTCAGCAGTATTTACCATCTCTGAATAGCGATGATAAATTCAGTGTGATACACTGTGTTGGATACATTGAAATCCCAATAAACCACCAATGTACTCTCTTTCTTTGCTCAGTTATGCATAATCAGTGAACGTTCTGCATGAGCTGAAGAAAATGTAACTTTAGTGCATCGTGCTGACTAAGGGCCACCCAGTTGCAAATCAAAGGATAAATGACCATAAACACAGAAAGACTCCAATTCAATTTTTTAGGCTATATTGATTACAACCATCAAACAACATGTAAATTTTGACCGCAAGTAGTTTTTTTTGACTGTAACTAATCCTACTGTATGTCTAACGCACAGTATTGCACTAGCTGGGTTTGTAATCAAGTGTCTTTAGAACTGTACAGTATTAACGCTAAATTTATTTATTTGTTTTCATAATCAATTGTCAACCTATATGTAGCTGTTCAATAAATTAACCCATTTAAGGCTAACTTATATAATAAGCGTGTTTTATTATTAATGGGAATCAAGTGACTATTTTTAATGGCCAGTGTTACACATATTCCTACATATATAGGAATTATTTATTGCTATAGTTCTTAACCTATTCAGAATAAAACAGTGCTGTACACAGGAGTCAAATGTTGCATTCAGAATGCTCATGCTGTACAATCATTGAATAAATTAAAATATTGTGAGCAAAGTAAGACCATGCAGTTTCGTCACTTCCTTTTTTATATTGTGATATCTAAGCTTTGACATCAAGGTTAATGGCAAACTATATCCTTAAAATCTGAGTGTAAAAGATGAGAACCAAAGTAAGTTTTTAGTCCTGGCCTTATCTACGGTGGATTTCATCGCACTGAAGTGCTAAGTTGACAATTTGGACTTCAACCAGCTTTGTTTAGTCTTGTAAAGCGTGTATAATCTTACTGCCAGTTAAGAGTGTAACAAATATTAATTCATTCAAAAATATTCAATGTATCTTGCCCTATAGTGACATGTAATCCCGAAATTAAGGCTGCTGTGTAGAACTAATCATTTCTCGGTTGTCTCTTACCAGTTACAAAGAAACATACATAGAAAATAGAAGCAGGGGGGATGCCATTCAGCCCTTCTAGCTTGCTCTGCCATTCATTATGGTCATGGCTGGTCATCAAGTTCAATACCCTGATCCCGCCTTTCCCCCCTGACCCCTTGATCCCTTTAGGCCCAAGACCTATATCTAATTCCTTCTTGAAATTACATAATGTTTTTGCCTCAACTACTTTTTGTGGTAGTGAATGCCACAGGTTCACCAGCTTCTGGGTGAAGAAAGTTCTCCTCACCTCAGTCCTAAATGTTTTACCCCTTATCCTCAAACTATGACCCTAGTTCTGGACTCCCCCACCTTTGGGAATATCCTTTCTGAATGTACCCGATCTAAGCCTGTTAGAATTTTAACCTCCTCACTCTTCTAAACTTCAATGAATATAATCCAAACCGATTTAGTCTCTCCTCATATGACAGTCCCACCATCCCAGGAATCGCTGCACTTTCTCCAGAGCAAGAACATCCTTCCTCAGATAAAGACGCCAAACCTTCACACAATATTCTAGGTGTGACCTCCCCAATGCCCTCTATAATTGTACTAAAACACCCCTATTCCTCTACTCAAATCCTCTCACTATGAAAGCCAACATATCATTTGCCTTCTTTACTGCCTGCTGAACCTGCGCGCTTACTTTCAGCGACTGATGCACGAGGACACCATGGTCTCGCTGAGTATCCACCTCTCTCAATTCACACTCATTCAAATAACAATCTGGCTTCCTATTTTTGCTACCAAAGTGGATAACCTCACATTTATCCACGTTATACTGCATCTGCCATGCACATGCTCACTCACTCAGTCTGTCTAAATCCTGCTAAAACATGTCTGCATCCTCCTCACAACTCACCCTCTCACCAAACTTTGTATCATCTGTAAATTTGGAAATACTACATTTACTTCCGTTGTCCAAATCATTAATATATAATGTGAACAGTTGGGATCCTGGCACAGATCCCTGCGGTACCCCATTAGTCAATGCCTGTCAATCGGAAAAAGACCCAACTCTTTGCTTCTTGTGTGCTAACCAGCTTTCTATTCATCTCAACACACTCTCCGCAATCCCATGTGCTTCAACTATGTTCTAGCCAATAGCCTTTGTGTTCATCAGTTTAAATCTCTGAGATTATGACTATCTTTTCATTCTATAGATCATAAACAATGTCACTATGCGCATCACACAGAACACCGTGTCAGTTTCTGATCCGGAATGGTTTTTAGCCGCAAAAAATGCAAGCTAGCAACCCAAGAGATTATATTTTTAGACATTGGAGTGTTATCTTAATTACTCTGCACAGGAAAGTTGCTCTATAGGATTGCATTAGACTTATCAGCAGAAGATTGGCCAATCCAGGTTTAAAAAGAAGAATATTAGTTTTATGCTTCTTTCACGGCCTATAAGAAGCAATATCATCACCGGCTCCAAAAGCAGCAACTTCAGCTGACCAGTGAATCTTTACAGCCCAGTTCACTGACATTGTCAGTTTGGAATTATGAAAGATTGATCTATAGATCTAACATCATCGGCAGTGAAGAATTTTCGGTAATTATGTGGAATCGAACTTCCAACTTAGAAAATCAGAAGCAAAGGTTAAACCATAGTTTACGTTTTTAAAATCGCATGCATCAACTGTGCATACAATTTTCATCCAAATTATATTTCAATATTAATTTATTGGATATTTCTGTCCTTAGATGTCACGTTGCATTGAAACCAACAAGACATTTAGATTTATGATTTCTCATAGCAACTAATAGTTTCAGACTAGAGATATGAGCATCGTTGAGAAAATACTTTGGGCAGGATTCTAACTGTGCAGGGGAGGTGGGTTGGGCTGGAAGGATGGGGATTAAACCCCGGAAAGTGGCATTGTCGGGTCTTGATCCTGCCAATTTCTGACTTTCACACAGGGTGGGTTGGAGGGGGGGTTCATTGGTAAGTGGCGATCCCCTCTGCAGCTGTCAGGTGAGTCATTACAATAAACAAACAGGCAATTAACTTTGAATTTAACCCAGCATCTTGACTTTAACCGCCACCACATGGATTTCCCAAGCTGTCAACGACTCCTCAGGCTTGGCCAGGCAAGAGCACAGAGGCAAGTGTTTGTTCAATAAAACTGGCAATACAGGAAGGCTTCAAACAGTGAAATTGAATAGCTGCAGCCATACCTAGGTGAGAGGTGGCTGGTGCTCACAGCACTTCCTCCAAGAGTATGATTTTATTCTTTGACAAGTGAATTCCAACTTCTTGGAAGCCAGCTCACCTGTTTTGGACTTCACTCATCCTGACCTACACCTCCTGCTGTTAACCTTCACTGCACCATAGGAGCATTTTATGCAGCTCTAGCTTTGACCTCTTCTCCAGTGCCTTCCATTGGTAAATATTTCTCAAAAATATTCCTATTCTAAATAGAGATCACCGATGTCGACAGTGCATTGAGTATAGTCTAACCATGGTTCTCAACAACTTAAACAAGAGGAGCGGCTTAATCAACATCAATAGCAGCAGAAGCAGCAGGACCAACACCACTACCAAGAGCAACGGCATTTTCCTCAGCCACAGGCTGTTTCAAGGACAGGGCATGGACACTGAAATCCAGCTCAAAGAGTTGAGACTTCCACCACAGGGCCTACAGGCCCTGATCAGCTGTCTCCACATGTCAGAGCATCAGTCACACAGGAGGTTCAGGCTCTAATGGCAGGTCACTGCTAGCATCCACAGCCTCCCGAAACAAGACCTCCTTCTCAGTCGACCAGGAGGCACACAATGCCATTTGGAGTCCCGATTTGGAGGCCCTCTCTGATTCGCTGCCTTTCCACATAGTTCTGTGCTCTCATCTGCAAGCAGAGAAAGCAGAGAGTTGTGAATGTGGGAAATGTATTAAAATAAATAACCTTTATTGTCACAAGTAGGCTTACATTAACACTGCAATGAAGTTACTGTAAAAAGCCGGGAGTTGCCACATTCCGGAGCCTGTTCGGGTACATAGAACATAGAACATACAGTGCAGAAGGAATGAGGCCATTCGGCCCATCGAGTCTGCACCGACCTACTTCAGCCCTCACTTCCACCCTATTCCCGGAACCCAATAACCCCATCTAACCTTTTTGGGCATTAAGGGCAATTTAGCATGTCCAATCCACCTAATCTGCACGTCTTTGGACTGTGGGAGGAAACCGGAGCACCCGGAGGAAACCTACACAGTTCTCCAGGGGAGAACATGCAAACTCCGCAGACAGTGCCCCAAGCCGAGAATCGAACCTGGGACCCTGGAGCTGTGAAGCCACAGTGCTAACCAATGTGCTATCGTGCTGCCTGATTACACGGCACAGGTACACAGAGGGAGAATTCTGAATTCTCAGCTGGTACGGGAATTGAACCCGCGCTGCTGGCCTTATTCCGCATCACAAACCAGCTGTCTAGCCCACTGAGCTAAACCAGCCCACTGTCGTGCACACTGCCCGGGTACCAGGTGCAGACTTGTATGATGCGCATCTGATAAATAAATAAAGTAAAATAAAAATATTGTATGGAGGAGGGAAGGACAATATTTGTGGTCAGTGACTATGAGGCATGGATGTGAGACGGTACACAGATGAGAACGAATGTGTGTCTTGGTAGTAGTTCATATGGGGATGTGAGGAGGTGCCTTGAGAGAGAGACAGAGGAATGTAGCTGCCAGTGTGTTGGTCTGAGGAGCGCTGTGCAAGAGAATACTAGTAGAATCTGAGAGTGAATCTTTTGCATTTACATTCCCCACCCTCCTGAGATTCTTGAACTCTTAGTGAAAGCTTCCAGATTCAAAGGGCAATATCCCTGCTATTACGTCCATTCATGCCTGCTTGACTCCTTTTTCTCTTGTCTTTGGCAAATATCCCCTCATTTTAGTCCCTCAGATCCCACAATGGAATTTCCAGGTCAGAGTGACAGACCTGAGGGGTGGCCTTCCCATGTCTCCTTTCCATTTCTGTTATCGCTGAAACTATGGGCCTCAATGTACACTTCAGCCATTCTGATCCCTGGCGAGATTGATCCCTAAAGTAGAAATCCTTCCTTTAACAGATGTGGTGCATCACCTGGTCCATTCTCCCCGATTGACTGGGAAACGTGAAAGTGTGACACCAATGCCATGGCTGGATTAAAATGCTTGGGCAAAGTCCTATTCAATGACAAACACACTCCTGATCCACTACTCTCCGCCCTTCTGCGTACAAGTCCATTCAGTTGATATTCTGCCCGTCGTGTGGAACAGATTTCAGGAATTTGGAGCAGCCCAATGAAATAGGAAGTCTGTTTTAGGGGAACTTGGTCTCCGCTGAACACTGGGCCGGGACTGCCCCACTTCACATGGTGTAGAAACCGATCACTGACAAAGGTAAATTTAAGTATCATTTTAAGACATTCACATGGACCCACGAGAAGCTGAGCGCTACTCCCAACTCCACAGCACCCCTGCTGGAAAGCTGCCAATGCTCTCTCAAACCTGACCAACAGTTACCTTCTGGCTGCAATCTGCCCCACCTCCCCACACCCAACAATTACTTGAGCATCCCTACTGGAGGGACTAGCAGCATGACATGTATGTGTCGCAATGAGCAAGGTCCATTTCGAAGTATGGCAGAGACTGGGAACTCGCCTAAATGATTGAAATGAGGCCCAATTTTGGACCCGCCTTAGGTTTCCCAATTGGTGCATGTGTCACCCGTGCAAAAATGTGTCCAGGTGAATTTCTGCAGCATTCTAGTAACTCGAGTTATTAGAAAATAAAAAGACAGATGATGAGAAGGCTGAGTTTGCAAAAATAAATGCTGCTCATTTTAGGTAAGTTGACATTCTTACACAGTTTGAATTCTTTTCCATTTAACATAAAACATATCCTGCCCTTTTGCCCATTTGCTGAATACTGGTTATAGAGGTGGAAAATGTTGGCAAGACAACCTAGCAACAGACTGCTGTGCACAGATAAGATTTGCCATTAACAAGTCTTATTTGCACACAGTTTGAGCATGGCTTTCCGCCCAAGAAAAGGATAAAAAAATGGCACAGCAAAGTGCACAAAAGTGACCACCCAGATTGATTCCTGCTGGCTCCCATCCATTTCTCAAACTGCACTAATTAGGTTGAGGGGAGATAAAAATTCAAACTGTTGTGCAGACAATAACTGCGCTGGGGGCAAAAGCCATTATCCCACATGCAAGTAGTGCTCACACACCGGGGGGTTGGGGAAGGGGCGGGGGTGGGTTTGGAGTTGGGGTGCCAGGAGCAGTTCTGCAACACTCCCTGCTTGTATATTTTACTCTTGTCATCTCTTGACTGCAAACACAGCAAATCCATTCTCAGTGTACATCTTTAAGCACTCCAAACCTTTGTGTCTTTTTATAGATCTTGCCAAGATGCATATGTTTATGCTATCATTTCTTCTCTTGATCTTAAAAGAAGGATTTGTTTCAAGTAAAAGTAGGTTGCATTCACACTATCAGTCTTCCAGGGCAACAAGCCATGCACAGATAATAACAGTATAAACAGCTTGATGTTGCTATTTTTGAAGTCCCGTTATTATTCACTGACGAGCAGAGATTGTGTAGCCTGATGCACTTAAATGGCAACTGCTCGAAACAGGTAGCGTCTCCTTAATTAACCAATATTAGAAAGCCAGCACTAAAAATAGTAATTTCACATCACATCCTCAAAAGTGAGGTTTGAAAGCGTCAGAATGGAAAAAGGCTCGGAGGAAATAACAAAGACAGATTGTGTAGCATTTAAAAATTTGTATAAGGAGGCAATTTCTGCCTGAAGATGGGAATACTATCCATGTTTCTTATCAGACTAATCACCTTGCATTCCACATACATTTGCTATTTAGATTTATTGAGCATGCCACACCTAGCAACAACTGTCCTCACACACACACACACACACACAGTGTTCAGTGGAACATCAGTGTAACGGTGCAGAGTAAAAAAAACAAGTAGGTGCTGCACACTGGAGAGAGGGCGCTGATTACAGACCACTAATTTGTTATGCACTTCAGCAAATCAGCAGTGATTCATATGACAAATAAGGAGGAAAAATTAACAGCTGTCATGGTGTGATGTGTTAATTTCCTGACAGTCTCAGCGCAGAAGCCAATTACTGATTTAAGGGCAGTAGAGAAAGCCCTGCTCGAGCTTCTAATTAGGCGCTTTCAGGACTAAAATGATAAAAGTGAAATAAGAGAAAAGAGTCAGGTAATCTGCACTCAATGAAACACACACACAGACACACATATGTATATATATATGGAATATATATAGCAGGCCAAGGTGAAGTGTATTCCACCGCATTATATAGATCGTTATGCTGCTTCAGTTCTGACCTAGTGCAGTAGTGCTTCATGTAGTAATTCTTGGATACATCAAGCCCCAGGGTTTACATTGCCCTCTTATCCAATAGCCCAACCTACCAGATGTAATCTAATAATAATACCTTTGTTTAATAGTGTCAACACCCATTCATCATGGTGCTTCAGAATAGGCAAACTAGGGACGTTGCTAGCCACACTGCTTACTGGGCATAACTATTTCAGAAATAGCTGCTAAAAATTGGGATGAAAGTGGATGTTAGTTTCTATTATTAAGCAAGTGAAAAAAAAACATGTACCACAAAGTCTTTCTGATCTTCCTGTGTTTTATTTTTAGAGGAATCCCTATAACCTGCTCCATTAAAGTCCTGATGGATCAAATGCTGGCACAGCTTTGTACAGCTGCTAAACAGAGAAGAGTGTGCCCTGTCCTGTCTGAATCCCTCCTTGCTGACAATGAATAAAAGCAGGACAAAAAGAAACTCATTCTGGAGGCATGTTTTCTGAATGAACTAGATCCAGAAGTTGCACTAACTGTCATTTTCCTTATCTATTTACTTTATATACCACCCCCCGCTTCCTAAATTACTTCAGGAAGAATCCATAGTTAACCTAGATTGCCCGACACCCACTCATTTCATGTGACCAGGTGACTACAAAACATGAGCAAATGCACAGATTAATTTCATTCTTTAACCTTCCTAATGCATCTCCTAGCATAGAGTCGCAGACAGCAGATCATCATATGATTTATTGTAGTGACCGTTGCCTGCATCTCTCAGTCTAATGACACATACACTAAAGTCATTGATTTGTATGAATAGCCTCCGCTCTTCATTTATCACAATTTAATGTAAGAGTTTGCAATGCAGAAAAATTTCACAAGGGAAGCTTGGACCCACAGGACCGACTGCTGTGGTATTCCTGAGGTTACAAGTCATTTGCTGCTGTTTTTAAATGATGTAACCGCACAAATTTTCAGCAGTCACACACTGATTATAAGGGAACATTCACATAGTCACCTACAAAACATTAGGCTCCTTTTTTTTCAGTATCCGCAATAATGTTCAGCGACGACTCTCGGTGCATCATCTCAATTAATGCTGTACCTTGAGGGCCTTTTTTATCTGAGCCGTTCTAACTTGGTTGTCCATTCTGTCATCAGCACCTAATCAACTAATGATGGCTGAAAATGAGAGAGGCCAATCCCAATAAATCCCAAAGATAGTAATTTCTCTTTTAATGCCCTTCTCCTTCGTTCTTCTTCCAGCACATTGCAGTAAATTAATGTCAGACTAGTTATTAGAATAGTGGTGCCACTGCAAGTATTCAAGCTTGATGTTCAAATATTTTATCTCAGCATTTATTTGTCCATAAAATAAAGCAAGATTTATTGCACCAGTCTCCCGTTTGAAGATCACCAGGACAGAAAAAGTGAAAAGTCCCGACTATAAAGATGTTACCTGATAAATGTAAACATGAATACCCATAAAGTCAGATGTCTCTTATGGATTTTACCTCCCTTTTCCTTCATACTGGAGAATTTTCAGGAGGAAGAGATCACTGTGATAATTAGTCAGGCTTCTTAGGAATGCCTAAAAGCTATAATTTGCTGTATTACAATAATTGTCTTTTAGTAGTATTATGATAATTGTTTTTCATATAGAAATCAGCAACAAAGTGTTGCTGGTATCAACATGTCTCAGGAACAGGTCTGTGCTAGTTTTGAAACTGTGCACATTGTACGACACAGGACAGGTTCTTGCGATGCTGATAAAGGTAGAACTTTCATGTATGCCATGCCTTTCATGAGCTAAAATATCCCAAGGAGTTTTACAGCCAACAAACTGTGTCGGGAACTGTAGCAACCAATTCATATGCAGAAAGTTCCTACAAACACCAATGAGAAAAATATAATATCATCTGATAGGTCATAAGTGGTGCGATTTAGTGCCAAAAAACAGAGTCCTGTGTTTGGTGCGTATAGCAGGGTGTTTCTCGATGCCTGCAGCACTGAGAACAACCCCATTATCAAATGAGACTGTCTTTTTTGGCCTCAGCGAGAAATGCCCCATCGTAGCTGCACTTATCTCACTTCCTGCACTGACTCAGGGGAAACGATCAGGCCTCATTTTTAAATTCTGCCCCGTTCTCTTGACCCACCCTTAGAACAGTACAGCACAGAACAGTCCCTTCTGCCCTCGATGTTGTGCTGAGCATTGTCCAAAACCAAGATCAAGCTATCCCACTCCCTGTCATTCTGGTATGCTCCATGTGCCTATCCAATAACTGCTTGAAAGTTCCTAAAGTGTCCGACTCCACTATCACAGCAGGCAGTCCATTCCACACCCTAACTACTCTCTGAGTAAAGAACCTACCTCGGACATCCCTCCTGTATCTCCCATCCTGAACCTTATGGTTATGCCCCCTTGTAACAGCTACATCCATCCGAGGAAATAGTCTCTGAACGCCCACTCTATTATCCCCCTCGTCATCTTATAAACCTCTATTAAGTCGCCTCTCATCGTCCTCCGCTCCAAAGAGAAAAGCCCTAGCTCCCTCAACCTTTCCTCATAAGACCGATCCTGCAAACCAGGCAGCATCCTGGTAAATCTCCTTTGCACCCTTTCCAATGCTTCCACATCCTTCCTATAATGAGAACTCCACACCGCGGACTTCGGACCCCCCCAATGCCCCAAATGACCTCTTAGGGGGTCCTCGAGCATCCCATCACCTCACCTCTTAAGGGCAGGGTGATACTGCCAGGTTGCCTGTGTGGCACTGCCAAGGTGTCCAGATGCCAGCAGGAGTGCCAGTGTACTACCTTGCCCAGAGCCTAACCCCCTTGGGAGCCTCCCAATAGCCTGGGAAATCCCCCCAGATGCCATTATGCCTTGTTCACATTTGTGTGGATCAGTGTTAAACGGTGCCATGGCGAGGTCTCCCAGCCCCGGCCGTTCGATCTCGGGCCCCGGGAGAATCTGGCACTGACATATTTAAATTAACCTAATGGCTCACTTGAATATGTGAATCTGGACTTCGCCCAGCGAAAGCATTCACAAAGCATTCCGAGCATCGCAAATCTCACGAGAGGCCTCTCGCGAGATTTAATTTTAAAGGATTTTTCTTTTTAAATTTAGAGTACCCAATTCATTTTTTCGAATTAATGGGGCAATTTAGCGTGGCTAATCCACCTACCGTGCACATCTTTGGGTGGTGAGGGCGAAACCCACGCAAACACGGGGAGAATGTGCAAACTCCACACGGACAGTGACCCAGAGCCAGGATCGAACCTGGGACCTCGGCGCCGTGAGGCTGCAGGGCTAACCCGCTGTGCCACCGTGCAGCCCTTCGCGAGATTTAATGGCCTTGTCACATCACCGAGCCAGGTGCAAAGAGGCCATTGGATCGCGCCCAAGGAGATTTTTATTTGAATAATGCATTGGGTGTCTACTACATCCATTACAGAGGAAAGGGCGGGCCTCAGTTTTACTTCTCATCCAGACTCACAGTCCCTCGGTACTGAAACATCATTCTGGATTATGTGCTCTGGCGTGAGACTTGAGCTCAAGACTTTCTGATTCAGAAGTGAGAGTGCCAGCGCTAAACCAATGGCGTTAGGTAGGAATTACAGAACATTGACTCATCAGCAATGAAGGATATCTAAATCATGACGGTGTGTGACTTAATGGGTGACTTGAGGGGGCACTTGAAAGTAATGGTGCTTCCATGACATTGTTACTCATTCTTCTCACTCGTAAAGGTCACAGAGGACCACGTGCTGTTGAAGTATTGAAGTATTCTTGGTGGTTGCTGGAATGCATCCTTGATAAAAGTGATCATGTTTAGATCAAAAATATAAGTCATTTTTGTGAATTTAATGCTTGGTCAAAGTGAGGACATTTTTTTCTGGGGAAAGGATCGCATTCTGATTTTTGGCGTCAACTATTTGCAACAATCAGTCTGGCTAAGTAGAGCATTGTTATGTACAGTGTAAAAACCCCTCGACCCTACATCAACAATGGATTTTAGCCTCAGCTTTGGTGTGACATTTTTCATTTCCCACATCCTGTGGATTTCTTTAGCTGGTCAGCCAAGCTATGAAGTTCAAATCTTTCTGCATGCCTCCAACAGCTAGAACTAGATCGGCACTTGTTTAATACATCCTCACAGCCAACATTTATTTTCATTCATTTGCAATGACTCCAACTGTGCATAATGTTGTGCATTTATTTGTAATGTAAATAGCTTCAAAAGTACTTCTAATAACACATGTTCAAAAATAATGTAAGCAGTCAAAATAAACAACTATAACACATCACATTCTGTGACATTTATTTAAAAAAAAGCTTCACAAAACCAAATGTATGATCAATGGAGTTTGTGTCTAAATACTTAACACATTTCTGATGCATTCTTACTTATGCTATTTAATGCAGGTGCTAAGTTAGCATCAGTGTAAACATAGGGCAGGATTTTATGGGGTACCGTGATCCCTGGCCCCCAACTCCAGGCTAAAAAATCAGTGGTGAGACTGTCCATGATCCAAACAGCTATCGCACAGCAATTTGATGCAATGGGCAGTGCTAATTGCTTTACAGCAAGACTTCCACCCCTAGCTCAGGAGGAAGTTGTGTCTTAAAAAGCTGCTGGTCAAATGAATCTGGTCAAACGCCAAGCAGGAATGATGACAACTGGTGGGATGACAGTCGGTCCCTGACGATGTGGGGAGGGCTACAAGCCAGGTTGGCAGGCCTCAGTGAGGTGGAAAGGAGGCCTGGTTTGGAGATGCCGGAGGAGAGGGGAGTATAACCTATTGGTGGTTGTGGAAGTTGGGGGGGGAGGGGGGGGGGGGGGTGCGGGATTGTTCGTGGTGGGCCTTGGAGAACCACAAAAGGTCTCTTTACAGCTAAATCTGCTGGACTTCCTGTCTGGTGTGAGCTTCCTCCTGTCGATGGGATTGATTGAGACGCATGAGTGGACATTAATTTGCCACTTAGGGGACTCAGTAGACCTAAGGACAGGTGAGCCATTCGACAACTCTCTCCAATCTCTATAATATTTCAGGCATGTCAGACACATAGGCTGCAGGAATGTTACCCGTTAGATTTGCCTCCTCCTTCAAACGTGTCAATGGGGAAGCGTAAAAACCAGGCTGAGGAATTTGTGAAATAGAACTTCTTTCAGAAATCAGTAGCATCAAAATGAAGAGTCCAAAAGGAGGCCATGCATTAGTTTACACATTCCATCCATACTTACCCTGTTCTACTTGACATATTAGCAAGGCTGAATTATGTGTCTACTCGTGAAGCAACCATCTAATTTTTAATTCCAGTAAGAACCTGGACAAATATTTCTAATTGAAAGTATTTGAAATTAGAACTTAATGGATGTGGAGCTGCAATAGTGTTTCTTTTTATTTTTTTCTCCAATTCTCTCCTCGCCAAACTAAAATCACTCCCTATGCTGCTATTGAAATGATTAGTAGGAAGTAGCACAGGGGAACTCACACTTTGCTTTTTATTTTGTTTCAATAAACACCTTTCCTATGCTTGGCAGCTTCTATTCACTGTCTGTCTGAGACTTCCAATTCATCACATGGACACTCAATTCCGGCCTCGGGTCACTGTCTGTGTGGAGTTTTCACGTTCTCCCCGTGTCTGTGTGAGTTTCCTCCGGGTGCTCCGGTTTCCTCCCACAGTCCAAAGATGTGCAGGTTAGGTGGATTGGCCATGATAAATTGCCCTTAGTGTCCAATAAGGTGAGGTGGGGTTTCTGGGTTACGGGGATGGAGGTGGGGGTTTCAAAGCACTTTCCAAGGGCCGGTGCAGACTCGATGGGTCAAATGGCCTGTTTCTGCACTGTAAATTCTATGATTTATAACATTTTGCACATTTAAAATGGTGTACATCATTCAGATTCTATATACAGGAGAAAGGGGGTTTAACAAAGAGTCAGTCAGTCTGGAGACCTTTGTGTCCCTCCTCAGGACCCTTTCCAAGGCCAGCACATCCTTCCTTAGATACGGGGCCCAAAACTGATCCAAATGGGGTCTGACCAGAGCCTTATACAGCCTCAGAAGAACATCTCTGGTCTTGTATTCTAGCCCTCTTGACATGAACGCTAACATTCCATTTGCCTTCTTTGGCAAGGGGCTGAAGATTGGAGCCAGTATAGTACAGGAAACAGCTCCCCTTTTTCTTCACCTCAAAGGACAAACAGAAGACGATACTTCTAACAGATCGTGGCCTCTAAACTAACAATATAATTAGGAACCTTGTGTCCCTGGAGGCACCCGATTGGAAAACATTTGATCAGACTGTCATTTAATCAGACCACATTTGGAGAAATATGATACGTTGCCAGCCATGGCTCATAGCCTTATTGCTTTTGTGTTGGAAAGTCATTGGTTTAAGCCCAACTCCAGAGATGTGGTAGCACAGGCCTGGCAGATCATGTGACTGGCTCAAGGCCAATCGCGGAGGGGGGAGGGGGGTGCATGAAGCCCCGCCAATACCGAGTTTAGTGCAGGGCCCTGAGATCAGTGGTCTGGGCAGTGTGGACACCGGAGCCAAAGAGACAAGGGCCGGGATTCTCCCCTACCCGGCGTGTCGGAGTGGCGTGAACCATTCCGGCGTTGGGCCGGCCAAAGGTGCGGAATTCTCCACACCTTTAGGGGCCAAGCCCTCACATTGAGGGGCTAGGCCCACGCCGGAGTGGTTTCCACTCCGACGGATGGCGTGAACGGCCTGTCAGTGGCGGAACTTCGGCCCATCGCGGGCCGGGGAATCTGCGCGGCGGGCCCGCCAACCGGCACAGTGCGATTCCCGCCCCCGTTGAATCTCGGGGGCAGAGAATTCGGGACACGGCAGGGGCGGGATTGACGCTGGCCGCGGGCGATTCGGAGAATTCCGCCCATGACCTTTCTATTGCGTTCTGTGCCTGTATAATTACCAGCCTTTGCCTTTCATCAATAAATTCCGTTATTATTACTGGAAGCATATTGAGCCACCACACTGGCGATGAGGTAAAAGATTTGATTGCAGCCTGCAGCATTTCGTGATTTGAGGGTGGAAGGAAGGAACAATTGGAAAAAGAAAGAACGGCCAACAAGAGCTAGGAACCATCAAAACGTGAGTGAACATGCCTATTATTGGTAAACTAGACCCATGCGACAATAATACCATAGGACATAGGAGCAGAATGAGGCCACTCGGCCCATCGAGTCTGCTCCGCCATTCATTCATGGCTGATGTTTTCACAAAAGCAATAAGGCTATGAGCCATGGCTGGCAATGTATCATATTTCTCCAAATGTGGTCTGAATACAGATTAGTGTCTCCTCCCTATTAATAAAAGTACTGGAAAGGCAGCTTGTGTTCTGTGGTAAGCGAATGATACCCCTAAAAATACAGCAAGCAGTTGTCTTTCGTAATTTCTCTATTTAAATGGATGCAAGGTAAATGAGGAAGTGTGTACAGATATGACCTAATCATTTGGTTGGCTTTGGCATATTAATAAAGAAAAAAGAACTGATATATGAACTTGATCTGATTAGGACAGGAATCCATCAATAAAGTAAGGTCACTTAACTGTGACAATGGGAGATTACTAACATTGGTAAAATGAGAATGGCAGCCTCTCCAATGTGAACCGCATGCTCAAATTCCTTCAATACAATGAGGTGAAAATATCTACAGAGGTTGCATGGACTCTCTCAATTCACTGGGGTCTTTTAAATATTTATTTCATAATCCTCAAAGGCTGTCAGCAATATTATCATCAATGCTTGAAAAGAGGGAAGGAAGCAAATGCATTTACGAAACTTGCATTTTAAGAATCTGGCAGGCAAGTATGAGTCTGATTTAACAAAATTTGAAATAAACAATTTGAGGCAGTTAAGGAAATCATATTCAACTGACTATTCACTCCTTAGGTCACATCTTTTGACCAAACTTTTGGTCATCTGACCTCATGGGCGAGATCTAACGGAAAAGTTTCCAAGTGTCATTTGTGGCGGGTTTTACTGAGAGTTTCCTGTCGGCTCTGCCGGTGACTTCCCCACCGCTATCTGACCACACTTAGTCACTTTTTTGAGCCTTTGGGAGTTTCTCCCTGGTTTAGCCCACACTTAGCACTATTTTCATCATTGGGAAATTGAACTTGCTGGCAGACTGGCTCTTCAGAGTTCGGGCCGCCATTTTGAAAGGGTACCCTGATCTCTAAGTGAGCATATGGGTCCCCTACACCCCCCATGGGCAATGTCTTCCCCCACCCATATGGGCATATCTGCACATTCCCACTACGGGGTCCCTGGGACCCCACATCTTCAGGTCCCCCCACGCCCCCTTACATGCCCCCCTTCCAGGTCCCCTACCCTTCAACCCCCCCAAACCTCCCAGAAGTCCCTTCTTACCTACCCTGCACCCCCCACCTTTCACATCCCCCTCCAACCTTCTTTCATGGACATCCCACCCCCCCCCCCCGACCCTAACAGGCCCTTAGCACTACCACCTTAGCTCCCAGGTATCCTTGAACTAACACACTGGCACCCTGCAAGTGTTCCTGCCAGCTTTGCCATGCCACCCAGGCACCTTGGCAGTGTCAGGGTGGCAGTGGCAAGGTGCCAACCTGGCAGTGCCAAGGCTCCCATGTTCCAGGTGGAGAGCCAGGGAACCACCCTCCACTGTACCTGACCATCCAGGGGCTTCTGGTGGCCTGAGATACCCCCAGGTGCCATTACGCCTGGTCCACATTTGTGTGGACGAGTACTGAACGGCACCCAGCTGAGGTCTCCCTGGGGAGTCCGGTAGATCCCAAGAGGCCAGGAGATCCTGAGTGAGCTCACTTAAGTAGGTTCAAAACCTAATTAAGCAAGCGCGGCTTGGTCACGACCATTGTGAGCAGGATCCTGATGTCAGCACATTACAAGGTCTGGGAAGATCTTTCAAGGCGTACTGGATACCGTGAAGCCTGCGAGAGGCTGCATCCGACATCTACCGGCTGCGCTACACTCCCAGGCGAGTGTGACGAGCGGTAGATCCCACCCCATATCTCCTGATGTGACTCTATGTCAAATTTTCTTCTATAAACCACCCTTGGATTATTTGTTCGTAGATGCTTTATAAATGCAAGTTGTTATTTCCGTTGATTGAAGGTTCAGTTCAATGCTCTCGAGAATCTTTGCAATCTGACATGTTTTACTTTCAACTAATGATGATAGTTCTAGCAGGTATACAATTGATAACCCAGTGTCACCTTAATTCATTCACAGAAACAAAATCAACTTGGTTTTATGTAGTACCTTCAGTGTAATAAAATATCCCAAGGTGGTTCACAGGAGCTTTATAATGCAAACTCTGCCGCCAAGGTACATAAAGAGATTATATAACAAATAGGGGAGGTGACAGAGTCAGGAAGAGGTGAGGCCATGGGTGGATTTGGAAACAAGAATGAGAACTTTAAAATAGGGGCATTGTTTCACCAGGAACCTAATCTGGATTAGTGAGAAAATGAGCAGCAGAGTTTTGGATGACTTCAAGTTTATGGAGGGTGGAATGTGGGAAGATATATCGGCATTGCCTAATCCAGAGGTAACGAAAACCTCGATGAGGGTTTCAGCAGAAGATGAGGTAAGGCAGGGGTGGATTTAGTCTATACTACAGAGATGGAAAAACACAACCTTCGTGATGGCAAAATAAAAGAACATCACCGAGCTCCTTTGAAACTTATATGAAGATTTTCCTGGTCGAGATGGGGCGGAAAATATATACTCATTTCCATAAGCTAGGTCACTTTATAAAATTATTATTTTGTCTGTTTTTCAAAATGGACAAATGTTGGGCTGATAAAATGACTCGAGCAGATCACATGCTAGCTTGTTTGGACTCGCTTGTTATACAGCAATTTTACACACTCAGTTACTTGATTCAAAGAGATTCAACATGCATGCATCAAGACCATGTGGTTACTCTCTGAGAATCTATGTTCTCTTCTTGAACTTCTTTGAACGTTACAAACTGAATCCAGTTGGCAAGGCAGCTGAAACACATTTGCTGTGTTATCTAAACCACACAGCTCAGATGGACTGCCAAAGAAATCTTATTCAGGTGAATAATTTCTCATCATCCTGCAGGGTGCCCAACATCTAGTGGTTATGACAGTATGAGGTTCTTTTAAAACTGTTAAAGACAAACAGCAGTGGAACAGGGCGGTCAAATGTAATTTTTCTATAACCATTCAGCACTTCACAGCTGTACATGATTTGAGTAGTGACAGGGGAAATGTCATTGATTAGCTTGGAGACAAATCTTTGGAAGTAAGTGTTTTATGCTGCTTTTAACACTAAGCTCCAAATGAGTGTTGCCAGCTGATGATTGACTTTGAAGTTATACAATTGTAAACCAAGGACTGTCCTGTGAAGCTAAGAACAAGACTTCAAGATTTGGGCATATAATAATGTATGTGCTGCAGTTGACCATAGAGGTACTGTTATGACTCCCTGAGTGAGTAAACAGTCATTCCAGTCCCGCAGGCCCCGGAGTCCCAACAAAGTGAATTAACTAATAATTCGGAAAATGTTTCCGAGATCTTTGGCCCTTGACTACTCCAATGCTCACAAGCACCAGATTTGTAAGTTAAATGGAACAGCTGTTTATTTACAACAGAAATAGAGTTGAAACATGTAATAATTATAACAGAATAACGGCCAGCTAATCTACTACTCGTACTTTTACCATCCCGCCCTCTACCCGAACACACATAAGATAGGCACACACAGGGGTGGGGGGGGGGGGGGGGGGAATAGGATAAAATTATAGGATTAAGATTAAAAGAGATAGATGAATGTCCCTGCTTCGGGTGTTGAGAATCTCCCAAGACACGGTGTGATTGAGATCATGGTTGGACGGTTAATGAGGATCTTCTGGTAGTTGCATTCAATCAGAACTCCCAGGCTGAAGGCTTTCTCTGGGGAGTCACTTTGTTACCTGGGCCTTCACGCAAAAGAACAGCCTCGGACTAGTCCAATTTTTTAAGACTCTTGGTCTCAACTTCGTCCCAGGTTCAACTTGTGATTTATACTTAACTGGTTTCTGGTCTGACAAGAATAGCTTTACTGAGGAAAAACTGAGTATCAGAAAAGCAGCCTCCACAAGATTTTAGAGAGGTCTGACAACCTTTCAGGAACGAAGCCCAAAGAATTCCCCCAAGCTCTGTCTTCAGGAGTTAAACACTCACAGGTTGGATAGAACGGAAAAGCTGGCTGGATCTGATGACCTGGAGAGAACTCCAGCTGAGGTGTCAATCTCCTGCTGGATTTTTAAAACTGAAACCAAGATCAAAACTTCCAAGATCGGCAGAACATTCCAGAATGGTCAGCACCAAACAGCATCGAGTATCAGCAAAGAGCCTGCCAATTTAAAACAGCTCATTGGCCATCAGCGAAGTCCATCAAGAGGTGTCATCACTGATGTCAGACTAAACAACACATCCTGCTGGAGTTTCCTGTTTTTAAATGAAAGGTAAGCTGCTTGATCTTAAAGGCATTAACCATCCATGGACAAAAACTGGTAAAAGTGAACAGGTTAACCGACATTTAAAGGAGGAAAGAGGAACAGATCGGGATTAAACAGGATGATCTGTACAGGTACATATTGCTGATCCAAGCATTGATTCAAATAGTGAATTCCAAATTTTCATTCCTATTCCTTCAATTTTCAATTCAGACAACAAGGAAAGAATACCATTAAATATCAGCAATCTACCATGGGTCAACTATCTCAAAGGAACCAAAAGGTTATATAAGCTATTCTGCATATTCATGTATTTCAAATTGGATTCAGATTGAATAGGGCAGCACGATAGCACAGTGGTTAGCATTGTTGCTTCACAGCTCCAGGGTCCCAGGTTCGAGTCCCGGCTTGGTCACTGTCTGTGTGGAGTTTGCAAGTTCTCCCTGTGTCTGTGTGGGTTTCCTCTGGGTGCTCCAAATTCCTCCCACAAGTTCTGAAAGTCATGCTTGTTAGGTAAATTGGACATGCTGAATTCTACCTCTGTGTACCCGAACAGGTGCCGTGTTAATGTAAGCCTACTTGTGACAATAAAGATTATTATTATTATTACAACCCCTTGATAATTGTACCTAAACTATTGGCAAAAAATGATGATTTGATCAACCGAGCGTTCTAAGACTGAGCCGCAGTTGTCACAATTGGGATTCTTGGGTCACTCCTCAATGGAAAACCATTGGACAAGAGTTGTGTTGAGGCATGTTTTTTCGCAAACGCATCGGCCATCTTCTTGAGCAACCCCATGCTGTGTTGGCAAAATGCAGGATGTGAAGACGTTGACTCTTAGGTCCAAACCATGGACAAATCATTTGCCGAATTTAGCAATGCAGTCGGGGCGGGGGGCGGGGGGGGGGGAATGTGGGCGATGTTTTGAAAACTCAGAAGTTTATTGGTGCAACAACAAAAATTTGCAAAGGAAATTGTCAAATGTAGAATGTGTGGTATTGTTCTGACTGTAAACTAAATAATCAACATTTAAAAAATATATTGAGGCATGCCATTTAGATAAATAACAAAATCCCAAATATGCCGAGAGGAAGGGGTTGGGTATAGAAACCAATCAGAGGCAGAGGCTAAGTCCCAAATAGGTACAATACAGATGCTATATAAATGCAAGTTGCTGATGCTGTCAAATTGCTGGAGAGGGGAGGAGGATTGGAAAACCTTTGGGGCACATGAAGATCTGATGCAGCAGTAAGACAGAAAATGTGCTGCTTCTTAAAAAAGTAGGTCAGGTGATGGAAAAATAGTTTGCGAGTAGGCCGCACAGGTGAATAAGGCAGGCAAATGTAAATAGGTTCTTTATTTGTGTTAGAAGTATGTAAGTAGACATTGCAATGAGTGTGTCTCTCACACTCAGGGCAGAATTTCCCGGTATTTTTTCAAAGTGTCGTTCCGGTGAGAAAACCGGAGAAAATTCCGGCAGAACCATTGGCAGGAAAACTCACCCTATATTCAGCCTTTTTAACTAAAATCCCCCCCCCCCCCCCCCCCCCGGCACTTGTTTCACGCCATGCTCATGGTGGCTTGCCTCTAATTCACTCACCCCGGTGATCTCTGTAATCAGTGGGGTGTTCCTTTTAAATGCTTCCCCAGCCACCCCCCTGACTGGACCTGTTCCCAATCCAGTCAGGGGGATAGCTGCCGGGAAGTTTCACTGAGGAAGCCCTCACCAAACTATTGGATGGTGTTGAGCAGAGGCGTGATATCCTGGACCCACCATCAGGCAGACCTCCAACAACCCAGTCACTAACCCGGACTGAGAGACTGTGGCCTTAGGAGTGAACGCCAGCCCCGTAAGAGAACGGGGCTGTAATACCGAAAGAAGATGAATGACCTTCTTTGTCCAGCCAGGGTAAGTCTGCCTCCCCATGTCTCCCACTTAAAACACCTATCACACCTCCACGGTGATCTGTCTCCCAGCCACCTCATGGAATCCCAAGACTTGTCATGCTGCCCTGCCTCTCCCCTAACTCCCATGAGCCCCCAGCAGCTATTATGCTCCTCACATCCCCGCTCCCACTCATTTTCTGCATGCCAGACTCCGTTATCAGATGAACTGGCAGGACTCCCACTTACACTCTCCCCATCTGTCTTATTGCAGGAAAACTTGAGCACAATGTAGTGAGTGGGCACAGCCTGCCGGAGGGGAGGTAGTGACACAGTGGTATTGTACTGGACTAGTAATCTACAGACCCAGGGTAACGCTCTGGGGACCCGGTTCGAATCCCATCACAGCACCATCCCTGGGACATTCCTTCTTCCGCCTACTGTGGATCTTCAGCTGTGAGGTGCTCAGGTGTTATTCCCACCATGGTGTGAGTATCTGGTGAGCGGACGCTAGTCACTGTGATGTGTTCTTCAGAGCTTCACAGGCCTGTAGCCTCCAGGGGGCGTGAAGATAGTACTGGCTAATCAACTGATGGACCTGCAAGGGAAGCAAGATGGCATTAGTGCATCACAGGGGCAGACTGATGGGAGAAAGTTAATTACATGAGGCTTGTTTTGTGGTTGCATGTGTTGTGAGTTCTCACTTTTTTCTCTTACCCCCATCTTGCCTTCTGCACAGGTGCAGTCCTGCTCCTTGTCAGCCAGGTCAAGGACTTTCTCCTCAAAGAGAGTTTGGTTTTCAGCTTGGGTACGACTTTACTTTTATGCATATAAGACATGTGGATATTTCTGACTGGGTCAGCATTTATTGCCCATTCTTAAGTGCCCTTGAACTGAATGGTTTGTAAGGCCTTTTCAGAGGGCTTTTATTCGCCAACCATATTGCTGTGGATCTGGAGTCCCATGTAGACCAGACCAGGTAAGGACGGCAGATTTCCTTCACTAAAGGAGATTATTGAACCTAATGGGTTTTTATGACAATCGGCAATGGTTTCATGGTCATTATTAGATAGTGCCAGGCAACAAACGAGGTCTCTTTCTCTCATCTTTGTTTTCCAATCGATAGTTGGTACGTTTATGTACATTTCCTATGTTACAGAGTGACTACACTTCAAAACGCAATTCATTGGCTGTAAAGGACTTTGAAGCATCCAGTGCTCCTGAAAAGTGCAATATAAATGCAAGTTTTTCCTTTTTTTAGTTATTGCCAGCCATGCCCCACCAGTTCGCATTGGCACCATGGGTATGTTAGAAGTTTGACAGCTAGTGAGTTACACAGTCTCTTAGTAAAGTACTCATTTATTTGCCAGGTTTCATCGGCAGAGTGTATTGAAAATTATATGGAAGGATAGAAATCATGAAATGGATTTTAGAACACAATGGCTCTTGTGTGATTGGGTCAGTGGGAACTAAATGTGTCAGATGTGATACGATCCAAGTTGATGTTATAAGTGGATGGGAGGATTGGGAAGATTCCAGAATAGAACCCTGGCTCAAAAGACCCTGGGTTTGATTCTCTGTCGCCGGGATCCTCTGCTTCGCTGGCAGTGCTCTCATGTCCACGGATTTCACGACGGTGTGGGGGTGCCCACTATGGGAAACCCCATTGGCCAGCTGCTGGGACGGAGAATCCTACTGCCGATGGGAGTGTGCTGCACCAGAAAACGGGAATTCCGCCCCGTAAGTTTTTTTATAAAATGTGGAAGAACAGAGTGACAGGACAGCTAAATAGTTTCATAACAAGGAAAAAAACATTTCTTAAACATGGAAAAGTTAGGTTATTGTACAATACTCCTTTACTCTTTAGCTGAACAAATACACACCGATTTTAAGATTAACACCAATTACAGAATACATTTTAAACCACAATAATCCCATTAACACAAAGTCCCTTTTAAGCACACAGATTGGCTGTGGTCAAATACGCACATCCTGCTCTGAACCCAAGTTAGTGTCTGTGGATTTCTCTTCCGATTCCCCACAGCTGATTGTCACATGAGAGTTTCCAAACTGCACTCCCAAAAACACGCTTTACAATTTTCTCCCATAATAATTCGTTCCCTTAGCTTCTTTCCAGTCCAGGTTTTAAAAATGATTGTTTTAACCCAAGCTTCTGCTGCACTTTTAAACGCGAATCCAGTCCATGATTTTCACCTCCCCATTTAGATTTCTTTTGTCTTAACTGCTTTTACGCATCCTCCAAGGCCCATTAAATTAAACCAACTTAAAACTGTATCTTATTTCTAATGTTCACCAATCCAAATATAAATCCCTTAAAGCAACCTTTACTTTCCTAACAGATACAACTTGAAGAATAAATGGAGAAGTATTAGATTGATGTTGCTCATATGACACAGCGGTAGTCTCGCTGCCTCTGGGTCAAAGCTTCAGTTCCACTCCCATTTGATGGTTTTCATAATGTGGCCAAACAGGTTGATTATTAGCCAGTAAAACCTTCCAATATGCCTGATGGAAAGTAGGAGAGTTTCCTGGTCAGCCATTCTGCAGGAGTCAATGGAAAACCACTGCAGTATTTTTTCAAGTGTACTCATGGGCCAGTCCAGTGGATTTCTGTGGTTGTTGGTGCCCCCTTAAGGAACTGTACTGAGAACAGAAGGACTTGACCTATACTCTGGAGTTTGTCAAAACAACTGGAGAGCGGAGAGAAATTTCAAAAGCGTATCTTCTTAGGGGTTGTCACCTCTTTCTAGAAATTAAATGAGTGGAGCGGAGTCCATGATAAGATAAATAATATATAGTCCAATGAAGTCAAATGCACTTTTCATCATGCAGTTTGTCTTATCTTTTTCAAAACAGATGTTTTAACTACTAATTTTAGCTGGAAAGGACCAAGAAAACATGTATAGGTGAAAAAAAAACTGCTCCTTGGAAGTATCAAACAGCAGAACAATATTGTACAAGTTTTTATACAAAGGTTTTCATAAAACGCAGATCATATTGACCATACCATTACAGTAGACTACAAGCAAGTATAAATCTAATACACATAGCATTTAGATCTAAACATAGCGTTCTAATGGACTAAACCATGCTGCATTTGTTTCTTTGATTAGTATTGAATGTAAAATATACCATTTAGATGTAACATTCTGGATAGGCATACATTATTTCCAATTACTTGACACTGATGCTCAATCCACTGAACATAGACATCCCATTGCCCAGTGTCAATTCGAGATAAGTGGTGACATGAATATTCGGAACAAACATGAGGAACAATTACAATAAGAGGATTAGATAGAAATGCGATTGCCTGAGAGCTAAAGCAGAAGATTATTGGATGCATGATCAGATCCAAAATTCTCTTTAAGTGAACATCAGGGAGATGGTGGCTAGCAGTAATGCCAGGAGACTTTAGTGTCCAGTGGCAGAGAACAATGCTCTGTGTAATCGGAAATCAGTTACTTAATCTGAAATGGGCTTGAGACCCACAGAAAATATGGTTGATTCTCAACACCCCTCTGAAATGTCTTAGCAAGTCACTCATTTTGAGGAGAATTAGGGATGGGAACCATGAGACCTTTCTGATGGTTCGGCCACAGTTAAAGCATTGTGTGCCGTTCTGGAATGCGCATTGTGGGAGGGATGTGATTGCACTGGAAAGGGTGCAGAGGAGAGTTACCAGGATGTTTTCTGGGCCAGAGAGTTTTAGTTATGAAGAGGGATTGGATGGACTGAGGTTGGTTTCCTCGAAGTAGAGGAGATATATAAAATTATGAGGGACAAAGATAAAGCAGGCAGGAATAAATGATTCCCTTTGGTGGAGGGATCAATAAACAAGGGACGTAGATTTAAGGTAAGGGCAGGAGGTTTAGAGGGGATGTGAGGAAAATCTTTTTCACCCAGAGGGTGGTGGGTGGCAGTGACCCTCATAACATTTTAGAAGTATTTTGATGTGGACTTGTGATGCCAATGCACATGAGACTATGGGCCAAGTGCTGGAAAATGGGATTAGAATAGGCCGGTGGTTGTTTTTAACTGATGCATATGTGATGGTCTGATGGGCCTTTACTGTGCTGTCAACATCTATGGCTCTATGTGCTGTGTATTGTTGTCATAAACAATTTGGCTGCTTTCCTGCAATCAGCAATGCAGTGAAGTAGCCTGGGAACAGTGTCCTGTAGTCAACATCACAGAGAAATAGTCTGGGAATCGTGTCCTGCAGTCAACATCACAGTGAAGTAGTCTAGTAACAGTATCCTGCAGTCAGTATCGTGGTGAAGTAGTCTGGGAACAGTGTCCTACAGTCAGAATCAGAGTGAAGCAGTCTGGGAACAGTGTCCTACAGTCAGCACATCAGCGAGGCTGAGAATTATGTGGATAGCACATTTAGTGAGGTGGTCACACTGCAGCTCAGGGACTGGAAGAAAGAAGAGTAAACACCAAGTAGTCCAAGGGAAACACAAAGGGCATGATTCTCCATGGCCAGACACCGAAATCAGGCTCGGCAATCGGCAGAGAATCCGACGGCGAATTCGGGGCAGGCTGTGGTGTGATGCGGGTTCGCAATGCTCCGCCCCCTCAAAATCAGCGTCATTGTGACGTGCGCCCTGCGCAGTCACAAGGCCATTGGCATGTCATCACTCAGCCCACCAGCGATGCTCCTCCCCCGATAGGCCAAGTTCTCGATGGCTTGGGCCACGTGTGGTCCCAATGGTCGGGAACCTGGCGTTCCGGTTGCAAACAGTGTTGAGCCCACCACACTCATCCGGGATCCGTGTCGCTGGGCGGAGGGCTGCTGCTAGAGTTGGGGGGAATGGTGGGGGTGGCCAGGGCGTGGGCTGTGGGGTGGGTGGGTTAAGGTTCCAGCATGGCTGGCGCCATGTTTTCCGGCACGTCCTTTGCGGCTCGTCAGCCCTGCGCATTCGCAGCCTGGGACCCGGCGATTCTCCAGCTGTTCTATGCAGCATCGGTGCTAGCGCCTCACTGCTACTGGAATTGGTGAGGGGTTCGCACTGATTTTACCTTCATGCATCACCCGCGGATTCTCCGTTGTGGCGGCACTGAACCTCAGGGGTGGAGAATTCCGCCCAGAGAGAGTAGAGGAGTTTCCGGGTCCCGCTCTCAGATCGGTTTTCTACTTTAGAAGCTTATTCCTCAAGGGAATGCAGTCATAGCCAAGCTTCTGACATCACAAACAGCCTGACTGTACAGGAGGGGAGGAAGAAGGAACGAAGAGTGATAGTGATAGGTGATTCATTAGTTCGGGGAACTGGTGAAATTCTCTGATGATGGGGCTATGTCCCCACGCCCATGAGAAAACGGGCGCAAATCACTCTGGATTTTCCTGGAGAAAGTCCATAGGAATTCTCCATTTTGCAGGGGGCTAGTAAGGCCCTGGAGTTCTCCTCACTGCTGGAGTCTATAATCAACGATGGGGTAACTGAACACTTTGAAAAATCTTGGTCGATCAGGGAGAACCATCATGGATTCGTGATGGGAAGGTCATGCCAGACTAATCTTATTGAATTTTATGAAGAGGTGACTGAGGTGATGGACAGGGGAATAGCTGTGGATGTTACTTATATGGAGTTCCAGAGGCATTTGAGAAACTCGCACATAAGAGACTGTTAACTAAGATGGAAACCCACAAAGTTGAGGGCAAATTATTGACATTGTTAAGAAATTGATTGAGCAGCAGGCGACAGAGAATAAGGATAATGGGTAATTATACTGATTGGCAGGGGGTGACTAGTGGTGTATCACAGGAATCTATGTTGGGGTCTTAATTATTCACATTATTCATTAGTGGGTTTGATTATGATGAATATCACACTGACCACAGAACCAGATGAAGTCAAAATAATACAAATGAAATTATCATTCAGAATCCCTAAAACCCATTGGGATAGAAACATAACAAATATAATTATGAATAAGAGTTAAAGAGTTCAAACTACTCAAACAGCGAATGTAATACAAAGAGAATAATTTGTACTCCAGCATCTTGAGTTGAGAAATATAAATTCTTTGTAACTAAAAAAACATATTCAGTAAAAACTTAGCAAGAGGCCCACAGGCCAAAGAGATAACATGCTGCTTGAACGACTATTATTCTGGCCATATTTCAAGATATATTGACACCAGCAATGCAATTAAACACTGAACCCAAAGATGTGCAGGTTAGGTGGATTGGCCATGATCAATTGCCCTTAATGTCCAAAAAAGGTTAGGTGGGGTTACGGGGATAGGGCGGAGGTGTGGGCTTAAGTAAGGTGCTATTTTCAAGGGTTGGTGCAGACTCGATGGGCCGAATGGCCTCCTTCTGCACTGTAAATTCCATGATCTATCATCTAACAGGGTGAAGGTTACCAGCCTTAAACAAAAAAATCCTACAACTATATCAATCGGGACAATAGTGACGTTTAAGGGGTATCTTGACAAATACATGAATAGGATGGGAATAGAGGGATACGGACCCCGGAAGGGTAGAAGATTTTAGTTTAGACGGGCAGCATGGTCGGCACAGGCATGGAGGGCCGAAGGGCCTGTTCCTGTGCTGTACTTTTCTTTGTTCTTTGTTCAATCGCCGTCTTTAAATGGATCTACTACAGAAAGTTCCATTCAGGTTAAAAAGGATATTACTGTCCTTACAAATATATATAAATCTACAAATGTGAATAGCCGTCTCTGAGATAGGCTGCTTCAAACAGAGATGAGGAACATCAAGCCATTCTGCAGAAAGGAAAGAAAAATGTATAAAAAGACACAGATTCAACCGAACCAGCGCTCATTCTTCTTCTCCTGCAAGAGGGTGAAGTCAAGGTTCTGTTCCTACCTGTTTCGTCAAACAAGCTGTGTAAGTATGGCTTTCTAACTCTGTTACAAGTTTTGAAGTAGAGAAACCTTCTGGATATCTATGTTTAAATATATTTCTCTTATAGTAATGACAAACAGTTAGCAGACTTACATTAAAGACAAACTGTTAATAGACTTACATTTTGTAGACTCTTTAAATCCCTTTTATATTTTTTAATGTGGGAAATAAAACCCCACTAAAAATGTAATTGTGTATGTGTCACATTGAGAAAGATTAAGTTTCCAGACCCTCATTCAGAAAAGCCCTAAGAGACAAGAATCCACGCTGAAAAAGCTGCGGTTTAGTATGAGCGATTTACCTGGAAAATCCCCATCAGAACTTAACTGAAAGCAGAGCTTGAAGAGCAATATCCCCCTTGTGAGAGCTGTTCTGTCTAGGAAGATGACTTTCCCTCTTTTGGTGGCTTACTCGGAATACAGATTAGCAAGATTAATCATCCAGATCAGAAATCCTGAATCATTCACAGGAAGATGGCATAGAAAGTCATATGTCCACATTTGAGAATGATACAAAGTTAGGTGGCATTGTGGTCAGCCATAGCATAAAATTGCAAGGAGATATTGATCGACTAGGTGAATGGGCAAAATTGTGGCAGATGGAATTCAATGTAAACAAGTATGAGGTTATCCACTTTGGACCAAAAAATGATAGAGCAGAGACCTTACTAAATGGAAAGAGGTTAGGTACAGTAGATGTCCAAAGAGACTTGGGGTGTTAGGTGCATAGATCCTTAAAATGCCATGAACAATGCAGAAAATAATCAGAATGGAATGCTAGCCTTTACATCTAGCAGATTGGAATATAAAGACACAGAGGTTATGCTGCAGCTATATAAAATCATGGTTAGATCCCACTTGGAGGACTGTGAGCAGTTCTGGGCACCACACCTTAGAAAGGATATTTTGGCCTTGGAGGGAGTACAACATAGGTTTTCCAAAATGATACCTGGACTACAGGAATTAAGTTACGAGGAGAGATTACTCAAATTAGACCTGTTTTTGCGAGAATTTCGAAGGTTACGGGGTGATCGAGGTATTCAAGATATTAACAGGGAAAGACAAGGTCGATAAAGATAAACTATTTCCATTGGCTGGAGATTCTAAAACTAGGGGGCATAGTCTGAAAATTAATACTAAACCGTTCAGTAGAGCTTTTAGGAAGCATTTCTTCATTCACAGGGTGTTACGAGGTTTGGAACTCTCTCCCACAAGCAGCAGCTGAAGCTAGAACAGTTGTTCATTTTAAATCTGAGATAGATAGAATTCTGTTAAGCACAGCTATTGAGGGATATGGGCTTAAGGCAGGTATATGGAGTTAGACCACAGATCAGCCATTACATCATTAAATGGTGGGACAGGCTCGAGGGGCAGAATGGTCTATTCCTGTTCCTATATTCCTATGTTCTATCCCAGGCTGATATTGTGGCAAAGAAGGAAATTACAGGGGCTCTGACTCAAATTTTTAGTTTCTCTCTGGTCACAACAGAGACGCCAGCGGACGGGAGAACAGCTAATGTGGCTCCACTTTTCAAAAAGGGTGGTAGAGATAAACCAGAAACTATAGACCAGTGAGTCTCACAGCAGTGGTCGGGAAACCGTTGGAGAAAAGTCTGAAGGAGAAAATTAATCTCCACTTGGAGTGGCTAAGTTTGATCAGGGATAGTCAGCACGGCTTTGTCAGAGGGAGGTCATGCCCAATGAATTTGATTGAATTTTCCGAAGAGATGATCGGGTGTGTAGATGAGTTGATGCAGTTTATAAGATTTCAGCAAAGCCTTTGACAAGGCCCCACATGGGCGATTGATAAAGAAGATAAAAGCACATGGGATACAGGGTAACTTGGCAAGTTGGATCTAAAACTGGCTTAGTGGTAGGAGACAGAGGGTGGTGGTAGAAAACTGTGTGACTGGAGGCTGGTGTCCAGTGACCACAGGGATCAGTGCTACATCCGTTATTGTTTGTAATATATATAAACTATTTAGATTAGAATGTGAGGGGGGGACAGGGTGGATGATAAGTAAGTTTGCGGATGACACAAAAATTGGCAGGGTGGTTAATAGTGAGTAAGAAGGTCTTAGGTTTCAGGAAGATATCGACAGGTTGGACAGATGGGCAGATCACTGGCAGATAGAATTTAACCCTGAAAAGTGCACGGTGATGCACTTTGGAAGAATAAACAAGACAATGGAATGCTCAGTCAATGGCAGGACATGAGGAAGCTCAGAGGAACAGAGGGATCTTGGGGCCCTCATCCACAGATCCCTGAAGGTGGCAGGACAGGTTAATAGAGTAGTTAAGAAGGCATAACGGATTCTTGTCTTTATCAGTCATGGCATAGATTATAAGAGGAGGGAGGTTATGTTGGAGCTGTATAGGACTTTGGTTAGGTCACAGCTGGAATACTGTGCAGTTCTGGTCATCTCACTATGGGAAGAATGTGATTGCACTGGAGAGGATGCAGGGGAGATCCACCAGGATGTTGTCTGGGTTGGAGTATTTGACCTATGAAGAGAGGTCGGATAGGTTGGGTTGTTTTCTTTCGAGCAAGAGAAGGCTGGGGGGAGGGGGGGGGGGGGGGAAGGGGACCTGATTGGGTGTATAAGATTATGAGGCATATGGACAGGGTGGATAGGAAGCAACTGTCACCCTAGTTGAAGGGTCAGTAATGAAGGGGATAATTTTAAGTTGAGGGACGGGTGGAGTAGAGGGGTTTTAAAGAAAATATTTTTCACCCAAAGGATAGTGGGGGTCTAGAATGCACTGCTTGGGAGGGTAGTAGCTGTGGGAAACCTCACAACCTTTAAAAACACTTGAAATGTCATAACATCCAAGGATATGGGCCAAGTGCTGGAAAGATGATTAGTGTCGATTTAGTGCAGTTTAGTCGGTGTAGACTCAATGGAATTAAAGGCCTCTATGACTCTCACATTCTACACAACAATTGCACAAACAGAATCTAAGAGGGGACTAATACTTGGCCTGAAGGTTCAGCTTGAACAAGAATGGGTGAACCAACCTGTAAAGAGAAGAAGATTAGAAAGAATATTTTATGGAATGATACATCAGCTAATTATGATCAAGCACTAACAAATTACAATAAGATGACAAAACTCTATTGAAATAATGTGGGTCAAGTCATAGTTTTGAAAACCTTTACACTTAGACAGTGATCACATTCAGCTCAGGTCAGAAAGAGTTGAACTGATTCTATCATCTGGCAGTTACAATTGGGATTGTCTGCCCCATTTCAATCTCAAAGAGTCCAAAATCAGAGCCGCATGTCTTGATTTGGTTCCATGGAGTTTCTAGTCAAGGATGAACAGTTAAATTTAATACAGAGTTTCATTTAGAGAAAGACATGCTGAGACTTAGTTTTCCCTTGTTCATAAGGAGGATTTCATATCTCAAATCCATATCCAACAGACTAGAGATCAGCCATTGACCTAATATGTTAATTCTGTTTCTCCCTCCACAGATGCTGCCTGGCACTTTCGAGAAAACCCAGCCTTTTATTTCATAATTCCAGAATTAGTATTTTGCTTTTGTTCTACTAGACTAGTTAGTGCTGATGTCCTAAGTTAATGCCCACTACATTACAGTCGGGCCTCTGCAGCCCAATTCAATATCTGACATCTCATATTCAGGCTGGATGTGTCAATTCAAACCTCCAGAGTTTGTGGACACTTCAAGAGTACCCCTCCTGTTTCACATTGATAGCCATCATTAGCCCTCCCCTCCTTCTTGAGTTTCATCCCGCAACAGAATTACCATAAGTCCTGTGTTGACATTTCACCTGGGTGCATTAACTCCTGTTTGCGAATGGCACACTGTTTCTTAACTAGTATACCAGCGAGAGGGTCAATTTTACATCAGTCCCTTGCGCATCAACTTTGCCGTGGCTTGGCCCACACTTGAATTCAGTCACAAAGAGATTTATAGGTTTATAATTCTATGGAGGGCTAACAGAAAGGATTTTAGTACTGGAACAGCAGAATCTAGGGAGTGAGTGGTCATGTAGAGCTTGAAAAGATTGCATGGGTGATGTGAAGTGAAATTCGAGCAGGATTTGTGTACAAGAGCAAGGAACTTGAAAATCTCTATTTTATGGAGCTGAAATGCGATATGTCGCCCCGGCTATTAATTCTGTTGGATTAAACTGGGGCATGTAGCAGACTATATACTGTGGGGGATTGAATTGGACATGTAGCAGTAACTGTATACTGCAGGGGATTAAACTGAGACATGGAGAACTACTATATGTTTTGGGAAATTGTAAGCAGCAGAGACATATACTCTGGAGGATGAGTTGGAACATGCAGCAATGGTTACGTACTCAAGCTGAAGTTTTGGGGAGGGTGGATTAAATGTCACTGTTACATGTACCAATTTAATCCCTCATAGTATACAGTCACAATATGCATCATAATTTAATCCTGTAGAAGTTTATAATCACTGATATAACCACACATCCAATAACCAAAAGGTTACAGTTATGGCTTCATGTCTCAATTCCACCGACTGGCAAACCTTTCACTTAAGCAAAGTTTATACTCTAATGAAATTCTCCTTATGTTTTAATTATGGGGTCACATTAATTATGGGAGAAGGCTAAGAAAGTCACCCACAATATTGTCTAAAAGCTAGAGTTTACGGTGCATTTTTAAGGTACAGGAGAATTAACAAGGGAAGATGTTTGGGAAGAGAATTCTGGAATGTGGGGACAAGCAGAATGTTGGAGTGTAGGGTGGGATAAATGTACAATAAAACAGACAAAAAGAATTCATTGGATTTTTGAGAACTTTCCAAGATGGTACATGGTATATTCGTTAGACAGCACCTTCCAAACCTATGGCCTATATCAGCTAGAGGAATGAGAGCAGCAGATGCATGGGAACACCACCACCTGCAAATTCCCCTCCAAGCCACACGCCATTCCTTTACTGTACTAGATCAAATTCCTGGAACTCCATTCCTAATAGCTCTGTGAGTGTACTTACAAAACATGGACTGCAGCCGTCCAAGAAAGCTGCTTACACCACCTTACCACCTTCTCAAGGGCTATTAGGAACTGCCAATAAATGCCGGCTGAGACACTGATGCCCACATCCCAGGTACGAATAAAAATAATTGAATTCTTGAGAGATCATGGGCGGGATTCCCTGTCGGCTGATGCTGGAATCGCGAAATGCGATTGAGCGGAGAACTGGATTAGACACCGAATCCATGGAGAGTACCGGTTTCACGCCAAATTGCAATTCTCCGGTGCCTCGACAGTGCTGTCAATGCATTCCACTCCTCACTTACAGTAGACGCCGATTGCATATCATTAGCAGACCTGACCCAGTACTCTCCGGGGTCTCCATGATTCTCTGTCTCCACTGCGGGGCGGGGGAATTCCCGATGGTGAAATTCACTTGTACCTTTAAAAATCAAGAAACGAGCGGTGTGGCTGATGAGGGAGAGACAGGAGGTAGGGGATGGAGAGGCATGACCGTGGAATGGGGGAGAACTCCCGCTCCCGGTAGCCGTCAAGGTGACGGTCGCCCTGAACCTTTACAACAAGGACTCCTCCCAGAAGCCAAGTGGGGACCTGTCTGGGATCTCACAGAGCTCGGTGCACAGGTGCATCTGTGCTGTCATGGAGGCCCTATTTGCCTGGTTAGCACAATACATCCATTTCAATGTGGACAAAGCCCACCAGGATGCCTGGAAGTGGGGTTTGCCACTATCACCGAGATGGCCTGGGTCCAGTGAGTGATCAACGGGATGCATGTCGCCCCATGAGCAGGTGCAGATGACAGGCCTATTTTCACAAACCAAAAGGGGTTCCACTTAATAAACGTGCAGCTGGTGTGTGACCCTCAGATGTGCATCATGTGCCCAATGCCCCAGCAGTGTGCACGACGCATTCATCCTGGCACACTCAACGGTTTCTGGTCTCTTCGAGGCGCACTCCCCCATGGGTGTGGGTGGTTAGTATAGGTTGGCATGGAGAGTATGTCAGGCCATAAGGAGTGGGTGGAGGGCATGTGTTGGCATGGTTTAGCCATGGGGACTGGGTGGAGGGTAACAAGGGCTAGAGGGCTTAATATTTTCTTGAGGCAGACTTGATGATTCAGTAGATTTTTTTAATGTATTTATTTTTTATTAATTTACGGGCTGTGGATTCACTGGTTGGGCCAGCATTTATTGTCCATCACTAGATGCCCTTTAGATGGTGGTGGTGAGCTGCCATTTTGCACTACTACAGTCCCCAAGGTGTAGGTACACCCACAGTGTTGTTAGGGATGGAGTTCCAGGATTTTGCCCCAGCAACAGTGGAGGAACGGCGATGTATTTTCAATTCAGGGTGGTGAGTGACTTGGAGGGGAACCTCCAGTTGCGGTGTTCCCAGGTATCTGTTGATCTTCTCCTTCTAGATGGTTGCGGTCATGGGTTTTGAAGGTGCTGTCTGAGGAACTGTCTTCTCCCCCCCCTTCCCTCCCACCCACCCACCTGCCCACTTTACTCTGGAATTAAAATCTGGGCCCCTATCCATCGACAGGATTGAATAGGACGTTTACTGAGCTAAATATTCTGGTCCCACCCACCACAGGAATCAATGCAGACGGGACAGACAATTTGACGGACCATTTAAAGATCTATTGATCTCGGGTGGGAATTTCCAGTTTCGGGGAAAGCGTGACTGGAGAATCCCACCTGTAGGGCGGAATTTACTGGCTGTTCACGCCGATGGGTTATTCAAATCCCACTGATGGCACAAGGGTGTCCCGGCGATGAGAGGTGCAGTCAGTGGGAAATCCTGTTGACAACAGCAGGATCAGAAAATCCCGCTGGCGAGCCGCCTCTGCCACCAAAACACTCGTGGCACGTTGGTCGGTAAATCTCACCACTAATCTTTGCTATGTGATCAGCTTCAATCCCCATAGGATACAGACATGATCACAAGATTTAGCTCATTCCTTACAGGACACAGCCCAGCTATAGGATTCAAATCAATACCTCATGGCATAAAGTTCCATGATTCGGTTCAAGGTCGAAGAGTTTATAATTATAATTACATATTCCACGATACGTAGTCACTTCTGCAAACTCTCATTCAATCCTCAACGATATACAATAACTGCAGTATGTTCCAATTCATCCTCAACATATTATATAGATATACCTACAAATCCCAATTCAATTTCCCACATACACAGCCATTATTACAGAATACCTTTGCAAACATTCACAGTGTAGTCACCATTGCATGTCACAATTCAACCTGCCGTGGTATTTTAGTTGCTGCAAATCACCTGTTGAATCTCCCAAGGTAGATAGTCACGGCTATATGTTCCAGTTGAATCCTCCACATGATAAAGTCACTGCCACTTGACTCAATTCAATTCCCTTATGCGTACAAACATTGTTACAACACCAGGAATCAAGCCCTCACTGTATATAATGTATCTGCCAACTGTCTGTTTTTCAGCAGTCTCCAAGTCAGCTTGCAACCACAAGCTCCAAGAACATTCACATCAACCTCAGTAACTCTAGCTCTGCCTCACCTGCTGAGACCCTCATTCATGTCTATGTTTCCTTTATATTTGACTATTCCAATCTTCCACAGTCCATGAAATTGAGTCCAAAAATATAAGGGCCTGCATGGATAACAATGTAAGAAATAGAAACAGGGGTATGTCACATAACCTCTCAAGCGTTCTCCGCCATCCAACAGGATTAAGGATGAGTAGATACATCACCTCCACTATCCCGTCCTATATCCACACCCCATAATTTCCAAAACCCCTGAATGTATTTCTGAGCACCCATATCTCCAGTAGAGAATTCCAGAGAGACACAGCCTTCTGATTGAAGATTTTTCTCCTTATCTCAGCCCTAAATGTTGAATTTATTATCCTGAGACCCCAAATCCTAATTCTGGCCTCTCCAGCCAGATGTGGCACTCTTGCACCAGTTACCCTGTCAAGGTAAACTTTTCAATGTTTACCCAGCACAGGAATTAATCTAGCGAGGATTCTTTGCATCAACTCCAAGGCAAAAATATGTTTCCTGATATAAGGAGATCAAAACTGTGAACAATACCCCAGGTGTGAACATAAGAAATAAGAGCAGGAGGACACCCGTAAGACCCCTCGAGCCTATTCCATCTGTCAAAGAATTGGAGCTGAACTTCTACATCAGTTCTACTTCCTCATCCTGTCTCAATACCCTGTGATTCTTGCAGTGCCCAAAATCCTTTGATCTCAGTTTTATACATATTCAGCACTGAGTATCCATAAACTTCTAGGATAAAGAATTCCAGGATTCAAAAGAGCCCTATGCAGCAATCTTTCCTTACTCTGATACTCCAGCTCCCATGCAAAATATGCTAACAAACAACTTGCCTCCTTAATTGCATGCTGTATCTGCATATTAACTCACCCTCGCTCATACTGGCTCATGTTCACCCATCATTCCTATGCCCATTGACCTTCATTGGTTCCTGACCCAGCAACAGCTCAATTTAGAAATTCACGTCCTTGTTTTGAAATCCCTCCCTATCTCTATCACCTGAAAACTCTTCACTTCTCGAATTCTTTTTTAAAATATAAATTTAAAGCACCCAATTCTTTTTTTTCCAATTAAGACAATTTGGCATGGCCAATCCACCTACCCTGCAGATCTTTGGGCTGTGGGGGTGAGACCCACACAGACATGGAGAGAATTTGCAAACTCCACACGGACAGTGACCCGTGTCTGGGATCGGACCTGGGTCCTCAGCACCATGAGGCAGCAGTGCTAACCTCTGCGCCACCATGCCACCCTCGCTTCTCTAATTTTGACATTAATGTAGTGTAAGGACCCAGACCTTGGGTTAGTGTTATGGTGAGCAGAGACGTGTGAAGACCTAGACATGGAAATAGCCCCTTGCCAGTACCCCTTTATCTTATATCTGTATATAATTACAAATAGTTGGCAAATACTTGCTCGTAACGTACAGGAGATGACAAAGGCTTCTTTAAGAGACATTTTTCTGCAACCAACATCCAATAATAAGCATTGCTGATTTTAGTTGCTCTACCATTTTCAGCCTTGCCTTCCTCGGTCTAAACCCTAATTCCCTCCAATAATCCAGTCACTCTCTCTCTTTTCTTTTAAGACTCACCTTAAAATAAACTCTTTGACTAAGTTTTGGCCCACTATCTGGTGTGAAGTTGTTTGATAATGCTCCTTGGGACATTTTATTACACCAAATGCACTACACAAATCCATGTTGCTGTTGCTGTTTCACTGACACTGTGTGAGGCTGGAAACTGTTGGCAGAGTTGCAAGGAGGGTAATAGTAATGATAATAGTAATAAAGAAATATTGAAAGAAGTGCCTTGTAGTTCTGAAGGCTGGCAATTTGAATAATATTCAGAATGTAGAATTTGTTAAGTCACAGAGATCAGACTGAAAATTCTTCATATGGTGGCCTTGTTTCAACCGTGAGACCTGATACTGATACATTTATACTGTATTAAGCAAGAATAAACCTTGCACCTGGACCCAAGGCAGACCATGAATACATCCACACCAGCAGAAGTAAGATTTTATTTCGCTGTATTGATGGTGTTATCATTCAAACTTATTTTGTTCAAGAGGAAAGTGCAAAATGTGTCAACAGGGAAATGGAACAAAACAGTGGCTAAATTCGAAAACCACTGAAATCGACAGCAAGGATCACAATGCTCAATTAATCCACATCCCATTATTGAAATACAGCTGGTGTGCTATCTTCATCTTCTGCTTATTAGAATAATTGCTGCATCCAGCCAATGCTGACCGTGCTATTCCTTGCACGATTGCATCAGCAGATGCCCAAAATTGTAAAATTGTAAATTCTAGCAATTCTCAAAGCTAGCCTGCACCTTTTAATGCACCTCTTAAAGTGGAGATGCACTTTGGTTGCAAGCTCGGTGCTGGGTACTGAACAGGACCATGAAAGAATGGCGCAACATATAAAAGAGCAGCTGCCAAGGTTTTCTGAAGTTGCACTCGAGGCCTTTTGGAGAAGATGGAAAAGAAGACGGCAGCAGGAACTAACCAGATGGGAAAACTGGTACCTGCTTATCCTAATCCCCATGAAGGAGGTGGTTCTGGCCTATATTAGGATGGCTAATGTTGAGGCCATGGCCAGCGGCAGGGCCGAAACCATCAAAGATGACAGCATCCTCATACTAATTTCTGAAAAATGTTCGTCCTTTCTCAGAATTGCAAAGCCGATATGCAGAGTGGACAGGGCAAGCCTCCAATCCATCCCTTCCTCTTGCTTGCTCCATAAAGCAATTCACATTGAATCCAACTCGTGGTCCCCACTGGGACATACTGGGTCCAAGCTGACAAGAACAGTAACATCTGATCTAATGCTTGATCTTAGTCAAAAGAAGGAGAAGTGATCCTAATCCTTCTTCCCACATTCCCCTCATCCAATGATCACTGTGGCTTACAAGCTTCAAACGGCATATACCCCAGACTTTCCTCTTGTCCGATGCACAACCTTACCATTTGGCCTTTTACTTTTCAGAAAAAGTGAACGCTGGATAGGCAGCGGAGGAGCAGCGAAAAGGCAGTGATAATGAAAACACAGCTCGATCACTTGATTTCAGATTTGCAGCCAAATGCTCAGATTCTGACTCCGCGTGATTATAGTCTCGATTAGAGGCAGGATCGGCCTGTAGTGAGACACCAGGCACATGTGCACTGCAGCCAGAGTGCTGGTAAGGTGCCAATTCATCGGAGGGCACAAGTTAAGGCCAAATTGTGACCATATTTTGACTAGTCACATGATCATATGTTTGTCATGCTGGACATGATTGCTGGCCTTTGCAGTAAGGTAGAAGGCTGTCATATCTGCCACTCTTATCCTCTGCACAGTCATGAGATCAAGTTCTGGCATGAGGATCATTGAATACTATTAGAACCTTCCACGCAAAAGCAACGACATACATCAAATTTTATACACAGCAGTGTATAGGTGCCCTGTTTTCAGGGTTACCTACTTCATCAATTACCTCACAGAAAACTGCAGGACCACACTGTGTTCCAAAATATGGCCATATGTGACCCTGACCTGAATCCCATAGCCTTCATGAACAGAGATGAGATCCATTCCATTACTCTGCAGCTGGCTCGGAACCAAAGGCACAAAATTATGCACATGAATGCCTGTGACAATGGGAGCAGTCCTGACTCATTTTCTGATAATCTACAGTGTCCGGACAGGAACGATAACTCCTCAGTGTTAAAAGAATATCTTCTTCTCCAGCAAATGACCCCCATGGCTTTTCTAAAGTTGTACCAAACATTGGTTAGACCACACTTGAAGTACTGTGTACAGTCCTGTTTCTCGTATTATATAGAGCCCCTGGAGAGAGTACAAAATGACTTACAAGGATGACAATGGAGCTGAAACATCATCTCTCATGAACAGGCTGGGACTCTTTTCGCCTGAAAAGAAAAGGCTGGGGTGACCTGTTGGAAGTGTTGAAAATTATAAAGATTTTGCTAGGCAGGGAAAATGTTCTCGCATGTGAGCAAAACTAGAGACTACCAAATGAGGTAGTCACAAAGGGAGTCCGGAAGAAACATTTGCAGCCAGAGAGTGAGGTAAAAATACCACAGGGGACAGTTGTAGACATAGAGAAGGGAAGGAAGACAAGAATTTGAGGGAGAAGAGAATAGAGAGTTATGCTAATAGAGTGTAATTTCATGCAATAACCATGAACAATAGCTGAAGAGTTATATTATTATATTTACATTGCTACCAAGATCATGGCTGAACATATCAGGAATAATTTTCACTTTGGTAGAGGGAGGAAACTAGCAATAGTGAATCAGCTGCCTTTCGTATAAGTAGCGCTGAATCTGCTATCATCAGGTTTCCAATCTCGTCAATTGCAAGCCACTTCCTGAGTTGTTACAAATCTCAAGTTGGGGGGTTATTGCAGCTTCACCTTATCAAAGCCTTAAAAATCATTGAAGCCTATTGGTTAATCTGCCACACAAAGAGGGACTAGCTTGGGATAGGTATCCAGGTCACAAGTTTATGCCCCTTTATTTTTGAAAATGTGATTTTTCAACTTTCAGCTGACTGGAAAATTTTGAGAAGTCAACTGTGCCAGAGGCCTACCAGTGAACCTAGATTGTGGAATAATTGCAACATTGACAAATTGGTTGCCGCATTTAAAACCTTCACCTGAAAGACACGTAATCATATATATTTTTGAATTGGTAACTCGGTAACTCCCCCTATTTCTGTGTATGTGAGTGCGTGCACTTGAACATGCATGTTGCATGTGGGCTGAATGCTTGGCCTTGCATTTTTCTTACTTTTTGGAGGGGTTTGTCATTAATACATTTGCTCTTTGACTGAAGAAAGCCATGTTTGATGGGCTCCTTGTTGATCACAGCTTAAATAGTAAAGTACATTCTGATTTGGGAAAGGCCTTTCGTGAAAAACAAACTGAAACTTTTGTTGAGTCCAACTGACGAGATTGAATAGAGGGGAGCCACCCCCTCTTCACCCCTTCTCACCCAACCGTAACATCCATGCAACTATTGGTAGAGGAAAACGAGAAAATGTATTATTCAGTTTCTGATTATCTAAGGTGCCATTATTATTTGTATACGCAGCAAGTCTGGACAGACACATAGCATTTTTTTTAAATCCGTTCATGGGATGTGAGCATCCCTGACCAGACCAGCATTTATTTTTCTTCTTCATTCTTTTCCTATACCTAGAGAAACATGAGAGACAGGCAAAGCACATGCTCACATCTGTTCCTGCGTTTTCCTGGAACAAGTCGCTCGCCTGCAGCTAGAGGCCACAGCTTGAAGGGTGCCACTCCACTTCAAGAATGGGCTGATCGAGAGAATCTCCTACGCTAATTTTAAAGCAATGTATTGCAGATGCTGGATATTTGAAATAAAAACAGAAAAGTCTGGAAAAGCTGAGCAGGTCTGTCAGCATCTATGGAGAGAGGAGCAGAGTTAACGTTTTGAGTCTGTATGAATCATTTTCAGAGCTGAGGAGAGTTAGAGATGTGCTGAATTCTATACTGTTGTAGATGGGGTAGAGCAAAATAGAAAGTCAGCGATAGGTGGGAGCTCAGGAGAGATTGACAATGATGTCACGGACGCAAGACAAAACGAGTGTTAATGGCAGCGTTAAAGACTAAAGACGGTGTTAATAGTGGCATTAAGGTAAGATAGCCGAATGTGCTCACAGCGCTCTGTGAAAATAAAATATAAAACAAGTTATAGGTGGTCCTGTGGTGAGAGGTAGCTCTCCAACTCTTACCCCCTACTATAGACATACTGGGAGAATTGAGAGGTTGATCATCAACCTGCATGGCGATGTTGTAAAATACCTTTCTTGGTCATCAAGTCCACGGTGGGCTGAATGGCCCCCTTCTGTGCAGTGTGATCCTATGATTTTATATGCCTGCTGAACCTAATCAGCCATTTAGTTTATACACAATCATCAACATCTGGGTCGATTGTTGATGTGGTCCATGCTAATGGCCCCCATATTGGCAGAGTGCAAAGTCTTTCTCGTACTTGTCTTTTCCTGTTTCTGCCTCAGGTTGATAGCTAATACCTAATCCCCCACTTCTCCTGCACATGCATTTCTAATGCTGCTGGTCCTTATTGTTGCCTTCCATTACGCACAGGGGAGAAAGATATAGGGGCACGTTTTCCGATCCCGCCCACCATGGGAATCGACATGGGCGTGACGGACAATTTGATGGCCCATTTAAAGGTCTGGTCCTCGGGTGGGAATTTCTGGTCTCAGGGCAAAGGCAACTGGAAATTCCTGCCCATGGGATGGATTTTTCCAGCCCTGGCTACCAGCAGGTCCTTCCAGTCACATTGAAGTCAATGAATGGCCTTTTTCTGGATCGTCACATCTGCTGTGCAAGAAAACACCCTTTCCCTTCTGCTTATAACCAGTGTAGTGTTATGGGTCAGGGTTTAGAGAACCCCAAAGTGTATCATGAAGTTCACCTGACCCACAACTTTTAATAAATTGTGGTATGGCAAGCACACGGCTCACTCTATAGGTATGGTCCAGTGAAAACATTTGAAACTTTTCATTTCCTTTCCACCCTCCTGGATTTCTTTTTAAATCTGAGATACACTCTCCTTATTATCTCCCATCAGATCACCTTTACCTTTACCATTTGAGTATTTCTCATGTTCCCAGTTTTTATCCCTCACCGGCTGAAACTGATGTCGGAAACCAAGCTTTGATTAATGAACTAATTGATAATCATCTGCCATTTCTGCTGCTAACCTCGCAGTTTTAACCCTCTGCTCTTCCACATGAGTTCTCACTACATAAGGAATTGAATTTTTAAACTCCTCCAAAAGTATAATTTCTCTGACAGGTTCATATGTTTGATCTATTTTCAAAGCCCTTATCCACCTATCAAAATTACTCTGAGTCTTTCAAACTCCATGCATGTTTGACCAAATTATTTCCTTAAATTTCTAAACCTTTGTCTGTAGGCTTCAGGCACTAGTTCATATGCATCTAAGATGGATCTTTTCACCTCCTCATATGACTCAGATACCTCCTCTGGTAGTGATACAAACACTTCACAAGCTCTAACTACCAGCTTTGTTTGAATCAGTAATACCCACATGTCCTGTGGCCATTTCATTTGTTTAGCTACCTTCTCAAATGAAATGAAAAAGGCTTCCACTTCCTTCTTATCAAACCTTGGCAATGCTTGGACATATTTAAATAGATTCCCACCAAGCCTTCGACTTTGACGTTCTTTCTCACTATCCTCATCACTATCGTCCTTTACGTCTGGCAGTTTCAACTGACTGTGATGTTTCATGGCCATTTTCTGAAGTTCAAACTCTCTCTCTTTTATCTTTTTCCCTGATCTGTATTTCCCTTTCTTTTTCTTTTTGTTCTGCTGGGGCTATTCTTTCTTTTCTCCTTTCTTCTCTCTCATTTTCTTTTTCCTCTCTCTCTTTCTTTTTCCTCTCTCTCTCATATTCAAGCTGCTTTAATTCTTTCTCATGTTCCATTTGTTTAATTTGTAACTGAATTTTTGCCATTTCCAATGAGTCAAACTCTATCTCAGGCAACTTTAAATGCTTAACCACCGCCATAATTACCTCATCTTTTCGCATTTTGTCAGGTAATGTTAACTGCAATATTTTTGCCAAATCTAACAGTCTGCTTTTATTCTCTGCCCGTAAGGTACTGTGTGTGACTGTCTCCACATCCAAAAACTTCTGAGCCTCTGAGAGAGCCATTGTCCACAACACACTCCCCACTTAAACAAAAATACCACACCTGAAAAGCAACCACAATATGCTCACCCCTCACTGGCCTAAAATTCACTAAGCCAATCCAATAGATAGACTTTTATCCCCCTTGAGCCCCCAGTTGTTATGGGTCAGGGTTTAGAGAACCCCAAAGTGTATCATGGAGTTCACCTGACTCACTTACTCTACAGGTATGGTACAGCGGAAAATGGACCAGTGGTTTTTAAAACAAAACAATGTTTATTCTATGAACTCAAGTTAACCTTTTTAAAACAAAGTGACTACCTTAACAACCAGTAAATCAACTACCCCCCCCAAAGAATACAACACTAAGTAATCTGTATGCCATCCTTTTAACATCCAAAAGACTTAACAAACCTTCAAACAGGAGCATATTAGGGTTTACATTTAAGACTGAAAATGTTTACAATTCTTCTGAATTCACCAATTGATTGAGAGATAGTCCTTCATGGCAGAGATCAACGGCAGTGCAGCTCAGATTTAGATTCAGCTCACTGAAAAACATGGACACACCCAAGCTTTCTCAAACTGAAACTAAAAATCAGAAGTGGAGCTCAGCTCCACTCATACTCTGACATCACCCCAGTAACATGAGCAGCTCCATTTCTTAAAGGTACATTTCTTAAACACCCATTTCTTAAAGGGTACTCTCACATGACAGTAGTTTAATTTTGATAAGACTGATGTGTGTTCCCAACTCACCACCCACACTTAGGATGGAATTCACTCATCCTGCCCGTGGCGGGTTTGGTGGCAGGCAGGAATGGAGAATCTGCCCGCTGCAATCCCAACAGGTTTTCCAAAATTGTGTCATGCCAACAGGAAATTGCATTGGTCTGAAACCTGATTGATAAAGAATTTGTGTGAATAATGCAGTCCTCAGTTCACAAGAGGTTTTGAGGTGAGTGCAGCAAAGCCTACCTGCCTTTGTCCTGCACTCTTCCTGATGTACTGAATACCGCTCTGCTGGGGCAGACCAGTCCTGCCCTTCAGCTCCATTCCCAGCAGATCTTCATGGACAACACCATGCTGTTGGACCCACGGACCCTCCTGTTTCACTGAGTCAAATCAGTACTACGTGCTGCACCTGGGGTTGAGCAGTACAGGGGTATCCTTCCCCATGGTGCCACACATCAGTTTCTACCTGGACAGCACTATTCTGTGGAATTCATCAGTGACCACCCCGTCTATGTGTCATTGGGGATCCTCTCCTTGCAGTTCTTTTGCAATCAGCCAATGATATGGCAGAGAAACACGCTGTTGGAGCTAGAATGCCATTTTTCCTACCCACTGCATCATACGGCAGATTTTAGGGAAATTTCTGTCCAGAGAATGCAGACATCCCTGCTGCGAAATAGAGAGGAGTCACAGATGATAGGCAATCCAGGAGCTATGTGGATCTGAGACTGAAGTCAGAGAAAGGAGACAGTGCAATAGAGCGGTGGCCATGCAGCAGAAACAATCATTTGAATCATGGTGTGTATCAGCTGCAGGGAGGGGCAAGGCCCGAGTGTTTCAAAGGAAGTATGCACAGCTTGGTGTGCAGGGCTGCCCTGCAGTCAATGTCCCTAGTCATGGCGGGCTCTGTACTCAGCTGCAGAGGTATGGTGATGGTCACAGGGGGCAGCTACAGCCTGTAGATAGGAACACATACTGATCGGAAAACCTTGGTGTAGCCCGACATCTGCAGCAGGAGTGGAGGCAGACTGCTGACTGCTGCGTTCTGAGGCCTTTGCTGGCCTTGGCAGATATCCTCTAGTGGCCCGAGCCCTGAAGGGCCCTAGCCAAATAAGGGTCTCGTGTGCAGGGACAGAAGCCTCTCGGTGGCTTGTGCTGCTGGGGTTGGTGTGGGTACAGGCAGAGAGAACTCTGACCAGCTACATCTTCTTGTGATGACTTGAGTGGAGGTCCCAGGGGTTTCGGACTGATGCTCGTCCTGTCCCTAGGCTTCAGAGGGCATTGCTTGACTCTTGCAGGAGATGGGGCACCTGGATAGAGGTCAAGGTGCGCCGTCCCCATATGGCCTACATCCAGATGGTACCCATCAGAGTGTGTGGCCATGGAGTCCAGGACTGAGCTCAAATCCGGCAGGAGCTGCTGGAACAAGGTGTCCATGGTTATTGCCACATTCCAGTGTTGGCCTCAAGGAGCTCCCAGGGTGACATGGTGGCACAGTGGTTAGCACTGCTGCCTCACAATGCCAGGAATCCAGATTAGATTCCGGCCTTGTGTCTGTCTGTGTGGAGTTTACACATTCTCCCCATGTCTGTGTGGGTTTCCTCCGGGTGTTCCAGTTTCATCCCACAGTTCAAAGATGTCCAGGTTAGGTGGATTAACCATGCTAAACTGCTCCTTTGTGTCCAATGGTTCGGTGGGGTTGTGAGGTAACAGAAATAGAGTGAGGGAATAGGCCTAGATGGGTCTAGAGGGTGCGTACAGACCCAATGGGCCGAATGACCTTCTTCTGCACTGTTGGGATTCTACAATCTATTCCATTGTTCGCTCCAGTCTGCTGAGAGACTCTCAAAGTACTGCGCGATGTTCTCCTGCCTGTCTCTGATTCTCCAGAGGCTTCCAGAAGCTCATCACCTGAATGGGAATGAGGGGGTGGTTGGTCTCCAGCAACCCCCCGAGTGCCGAGACCCGGGCTGTTCCTGCTACCTGTTGCAGGGACGTGGCTGTAAAGTGTTCTCCAGAAAGTTACTATGAGTCTAACCTTAAACTATGTCCCACCAAGGAGCATGTCTCTGCACTAGGGGAGGGTGCGGGTGAGTGCTGTGATGGTGCTTCCTGAGCCCCCTCTCCCTCAGATGTGCTCCAGGGGCTCGGAGAGCTGCTGGGATGGCTCATTGGCCGCAGCTGCTGATACCTGCAGAACTCAAAAGGACAGTTTTAGTGGGTCAGCTGAAGCTAATTCAGAATACATTGCACTCAGTGCGAACTGCAGGATTGGGTGAATTGATGGAGCTGAGATCGTACTGGGTTCTTAGGTGAGACATCTGCAGCAGGAGTGGAGGCAGACTGCTGACTGCTGCGTTCTGCGCTCTGCATCACGACACGAGTGAATCATGTCCTCACCAGTGAGATCTACTGCAGCCTCCTCAAACTCGGCGAGGCCGATTATCTCTGCCGTCCCTCCCGTGGTCTGGGTTCGCTGTCGCCTGTTGTGTGCAAGTTTGGCCTTTACGGAGGCAAAATAAAGATGTGATCAGAGGGGATGGTGCAAAAGTTGGGGGAAATGCATGTCCCCTGTGTGTCGTGTGCCCTACCCAGAAAGGACAGAGATTGAAGTTCAAGCAACAAGATTGATGGGATGGTGGGGTTATTTCTTATTAAGAAATAGGTGTTGATATCTGTCTCCTGTGACTGAGATCCATGCAGAGAGTAGCCATTTGAGTACATGATGCCATGCTGAGAGTTTGATAATGGAGGGAGCTTAGAAGACTTACCCTGGTAGAGTGGATGAGATATTTCATCCACTTCTTGCACTGGATAGTGCTTTGCGGGTGGGTGCCAGCTGCACTGACCCCCTGGGCAATGGCCCCTCAGGCAAAAGTCTTATGTGCTTCTTTGAGCCATTCCTGTGGTAAAGCCCATGTGGGTCCAGACACCCCTAATAAGGGTCTCAAGGACCTTGGCGGTGAACATTGGTGCTGTCTTCTTCTTAAGACTGCCCACTTTCTTGCTTCTGGCTTCCAGACATGTTGGAGAGTCTCCTAAAGACAGGTGGACTGGAGATAGTGATATAGGTGTGCTGGATTGGTGTTTAAATACGGCGGCAAATCTTCAAACCCACTCTTCAAACTGATGACTCGCGGATGAATCAGTTGTCGGCCTGCCAGGTGGTTCAGACGGGAACCCGTCTGTGCAGAATTAATTAGGTTCGAAGCACAGAATGTGGAGTGGGATCCCGCAATTCTGACAGGTGGGAAAGGCACTGCTGGAGCCACCTGCCACCGCACTTTGTCTCATAATGGGAGAATTCCGCCTTTGCTGTGCAATCAATATAAAAGACAACAGCAGGAGACTTTAATGGATTTAAATGAGGAGTAATATTTATTCATAAACTCACCCTAGAAAAGTTATCGCTATGTCACTCACACAACACGTGCCCAATAAAGATACAATTAAAGACAGTAGTGCACTTTTACAAATATTAAAACCAATCAAAATAGTTAGCAGTTATGTGTGTTGGACAGTCCAGTGAAGGATAGATATTTTGCCACTCCTGAGTTGATGATCTGGTAAATTCAGGTGGCTGGGGTCAAAGCCAGATGAACTGAATGGTTCCTTTGAAGTAAAGACCATTCAACAGCTGGTGTAGACTGGGCCTCATGGCTATGATAACCAGAAGTTAATTTTTTTACAGGAAAATTCGGAGGTGTTGTAACAGGTTGAAGGAGGCTTTAAAAAGACTTTCAGTCTCATATTCTTTAAAAGGCAAAATGACACAGCCTTTCTTTGCAGTTGTAATGTTGTTGGTGGTGTTCTGCAGACTACCTGGTCTCTCACATTTTATGGATAAAGGGGTTTCAAAACCAGAGGGTAGTTTTGATCACATGGCGACTAATACACAACGGAAGATAAATGATGACCTTTCGAGTGAAGAAGGAGTTGTGACCACATGGGCCAAGTGCCACTGATCTACAGTAGAATATAGATAATGGTCTCTAGCACTTCATTGTGGATACTCAGCTTTGATAGCCCCCCCCCCCCCCTCTTTGTTACATGGCAGACCTAGAACCTGAGAGTCTGGGAGTTTATTATCCTTTTGTTTTGGAGTAAGCCTTGACAATAGCAGGTGTGAAATTCCACAATGCAGAATTCCAATTCCACATTTTTCCACAATATAAATGATGGGATATTGAGTACAGCTGGAGCTCAAATCGCAAACAATTTATATCCCATTCCATCCGTTTATTGCATTCCCATTGCAACTAGTTTTTTCCTATTTCATACATGTGGTCATATGGTTTCAGTTTTGACAAAAAGACAAGTTTCATTTTTGAATGTAATCCCAAAGGAGTAAAACCATGCTGAAATGCAATTTAATAAAAAATGTGCCCAGCATGTTGAGTTGATTGAAGCAGTGTTAGAGGACATTACTCAGGCTTGTTTATCAATTGTATATTGGTTTATCAGTTGATAGCATTTTTTTGCCCTTGGTATGTAAGGAATGCTGGCCAAGTCCATTTATTGTCCAAGCCGATTTGCTCTAACTAGGTACGACTGGGACCTTTCATCTTGGACTACTGCAGGCCATGTAGTGATGGGATTTTCACAATGGTGTTTGGTGGGAATTCCAGGTAATTGAGGCAGGAAAAAAGAGGAACTATGTGCTTCAATCCATTTCTGGATATTAAAGATATCAAGGGATGTGGAGACAATGCAAGAAAATGGCACTGAATTAGCAGATCGGCCATAATCTCTTTGAATGGTGGAACAGGCTCATGGGGACAAAAGCCTATGCCCGCTCCTATTTCCGATGATACAATCAGGGTGCTTGTGTGATTTGGAGGGAAATGTTCAACCTATGCAAACCAGCAGTAATTATTCCATCACTCCTGACTTGAGATATGTTCATCAACTTTTCTGAGTTCATGGGTTGTCAAGTATCATTCAATAATTGCTATAAGACTCTTTCAACCCCATCACATTATACAATGATCACAACTGGACTGCATTGGATTGGATTGGATTTTGTTTATTGTCACGTGTACCAAGGTACAGTGAAAAGTATTTATCTGCGAGCAGCTCAAACAGATCATTTAGTACATGAAAAGAAAAGAGTACGAGGAGAGGTTGAGTAGACAGGGACTTTAATCGTTGGAATTTAGGAGGATGTGGGGGGGATCCTATAGAAACTTATAAAGTTATGAAGGGAATAGATAGGATAGATGCGGGCAGGTTGTTTCCACTGGCGGGTGAAAGCAGAACTAGGGGGCATAGCCTCAAAATAAGGGGAAGTAGATTTAGGACTGAGCTTCGGAGGAACTTCTTCACCCAAAGGGTTGAGAATCTATGGAATTCCTGGCCCAGTGAAGCAGTTGCGGCTCCTTCATTCAATGTTTTTAAGATAAAGATAGATAGTTTCTTGAAGAATAAAGGGATTAAGGGTTATGGTGTTTGGGCCGGAAAGTGGAACTGAGTCCACAAAAGATCAGCCATGATCACATTGAATGTCGGAGCATGCTCGAAGGGCCAGATAGCCTAATCCTGATCCTAGTTCTTATGTTCTTATGTTTTTATGTTCTTATAATAGGGCAACACAAGGCACACAATGTAAATACATAGACACGACATCGGGTGAGGCATACATGGGTGTAATATCAATCAGGTTAGTCCATATCAATCAGGTCAGTCCATAAGAGGGTTATTTAGGAGTCTGGTAACAGTGGGGAAGAAGCTGTTTTTGAATCTGTTCGTGCGTGTTCTCAGACGTGTATGTATCTCCTGCCCGGTAATTGAATTAAGTGTACAGTCACTCCATTTCAATAAGCTACAGTATAGGCAGCAGGGTAGCATGGTGGTTAGCATAAATGCTTCACAGCTCCAGGGTCCCAGGTTCGATTCCCGGCTGGGTCACTGTCTGTGTGGAGTCTGCACGTCCTCCCCCTGTGTGCGTGGGTTTCCTCCGGGTGCTCCGGTTTCCTCCCACAGTCCAAAGATGTGCGGGTTAGGTGGATTGGCCATGCTAAATTGCCCGTAGTGTCCTAATAAAAGTAAGGTTAAGGGGGATGTTGTTGGGTTACGGGTATAGGGTGGATACGTGGGTTTGAGTAGGGTGATCATGGCTCGGCACAACATTGAGGGCTGAAGGGCCTGTTCTGTGCTGTACTGTTCTATGTTCTATATAGCTAATGATATATGAGCCCTGTCCAATTCTCTGAATTTACACAGGGATCAGCGTTCCCATGTGTCTTCCATATTGTAAGCAGTGAACAGGACCCCTATTCTGTCGATCCAGCAACATTGATAATAGGCCCAATCACTTGATCAGGCCCCGTTTGAATTTGAACAGTAAACTGCCAGTGCCAATTGTATTGTGCAGGACTTTGTTTTTGGAGGATGGGAAATCTGGTGCTGATATTTTAATTATTGGAAGAGCTTACCTGAACATTTCAGGAAGCAGAAACATTGCCTGGAATTTAATTCAGGTGATTTCTCGCTCACAGGGTAGATAGTTGGTGATTACTTTTTATCGCCTACTTTGAGATTAAATGGCAGTCAGGCACTTAAGTGGCCACCAATGGACCTTTCCTTGGATGAAGGACGCCAGGAACGGAAATCCCACCCCCCCTCCGAGAGTTGCCAGCTAACTAGAAGCCAGCGGCTCCGCATTGCCATTAGCCCCAATGGGTGGTAGCAGCTGGCAAAGCATGCACCAATTAAGTACGGTGCTCTTTCCAAGGGCCGTGCAGACTCGATGGGCCGCATGGCCTCCTTTTTGCATTCTAAATTCTATGTTTCTAAGACCCAGGAAAAGCAAGGAATCCAAATCCAGGCCTCACAGGCCACAGGTAAGTGGGGGTGAGATGGGGATTGGGGGGAGGGGTCACTGGCTACAAGGGGCTGGAGGTTTAGCTTCACCGCCCATCATCCCATTCCTGATACTTGATCCCTTAACCAGACACTTAATTGCCCAACAACGAAGGACACCCTGTCAGCTGTCAAGCAAACACAAAAGAATTTGCTTTTCAGGCTCCCTACATGGTGTCTGCCCTGACTCCCGTTAGTTGAGTACCAGTGGCGGTGGGGTGAGATCCTTGAGCGGACATAAATTTCCCACCTAAGGGCCTCAAGTGGCACCAGGTGAGAAGGCCGCCTATGAGCCTTCCCATCCAGGACTTAGCAGAGGCAGAGGTGAAAAGGTGGCAGGAAACCCCACTCAACTTCCACCTTCCTGATTAAATGGACTCCCCCCCCACCTCCAAACTTTCCTGGGTTGGGGTGGGGGGGGGGGGGGCTTCAATTCTGCCCTTCACTTCAGCACTCTAATGACCTTCTCAGAAAAAAGATCATAAATCAACTCTTGGATCTGGTGGAAATCCAATTCAGCTGTCGGGTGGGCATTTCTGAGAGGACACAAGAGCCAATTGTGCGGAGGTGGGACCCTTATTCCAAAGCAGGAACAAATAATACAGGATTGAGAACTGGTGCAAGATAAATGCATCACAGCAGCATCTTGGAATGCATGAGCATAGAACTGCATGATACGCTGCTGGTGACCATAAACCAGGTACAAATTGATAGTGTAGAAGCCCTTATGATTCATAAAGGCAGCAGGCCTGTCTGCATGAGCCTGCAGGGGTGAGGGGTGCAGTCAGTGAAGCTTTGAATGGCGGGAAGGTGCAATATGCACAAACTTTATCTGGTGTTTAGAGTTTTCCATGGGGAATGTAACATTAGCAAACATGGCATCAGTCACCTGCTTAATGCAAGAATGAACTCCAGACAGGCTGTTGCTGCTGATATGCACTGTTTCAGCCAGAAAGCAGCCAGAGGCAAAGATGACGGAGGACATTGTAACCTTGCCAGCTACAGGCAATGTAAACGCAGCTGTGATAGTGGGTTGCAGGCCATTCTGCAACAGGCAACATGGCAAGTCTGATACGGGCTCCCTGAAGAGATTCCAACTCCTTCTGCACTAATTCTTTGAGAAGGGCAGCTATGGTACCTCTGGGACATATGGAACAGTTGAGGATGTTTGTGCGATCTCCTCCTCCTCCTGTCACTTCCCTATACCTATAGCTCCATATGCTCCCTCCACCTGATCCGTCTTTTTCTTCTGTACCCAGAACAGAATGTTCAAAATGATTTCTATTTTCAGAGCAAGTGCTTTCTGAAGGATGTCTAGCCATGACAAGCAAATAAGTAATGGTTCTTCACCCTCGCTACTGAAAAGCCCAAGCAAGATGTCTGCCAATGATTTACTGCAATTCAAATTAGAGCGTACAAGTGGCAGTTTAAATTCCAGTGGTATTGGCCGCCTTCCACACTGTACCATGCACAATTCGTGGACAGGTTCATGAAGCATGACCCTATGAAAATAGTGGTCAGGTCCCATTTATTTTTTTAAAATCTTTCATGTGATAGTCGTGTCACTGGCCAGGCCAGCATTTGTTACCCATCCCTAATTGCCCATAAACTGAGTGGTTTGGTCAGCCATTTCAGATGGCAGTTAATTGCTGTGGATCTGGAGTCACATGTTGGCCAGACCAGGTAAGGACAGCAGATTTCCCTCCCTAAAGGACATTACTGAACCAAATGGGTTTTTACGACAAACGGCAATGGTTTCATGGTCATCATTAGACTTTTAATTCCAACTTCTATTGGATTCAAATTTCACCATTTGCCATGGTGGGATCTGAAGCCGGGTCTACACTGCATTCGCCCTTGTCTCGGGATTACTAGTCCAGTGACATTACCACTACACAACCATCATTTAAATGCAATGATTAGGTCCTCACTTGTTTCTGGTGCGAATGTTTGGATGGTGGGAGTCGGTGGGGATGGGGTTGCTGGGTGTTGGATGTTTAAATCAAGTTTTGAAAATCACAGGTTGGCCTCTGTCAGCAATTTTTAAAAGAATGCTGTTCTGCACCCACTTTGTTGTTAGAATTGCTTGTGTTCATTGTTACGTGCTTGGTGTCAAATCGGTGTCCGCTCCAATTTTGGCGTTGGAATATATTTTCTGCCGAATCGTGTTTTGCGATTTCGGAGTCAGCAAACAGAGAATCCCGCCCGTTACCTCTTTCCGCAGTCTGAGTGGAAACGCCAGTGTAGGTAAAGTACCTGCCATAGCAGAATAGCTGGAGGTATATGGAAGCAGTGAGAGGTGAGTGTGAGTCTTGGGAAGTGTATGTGATTGCGGTTGAGCATTTGAATATTAGGACTGAGTCCAGCCTCTTGGTTTGTCAATGGGGAAATGGATTGGACCTGGTGCACTGGGCAGTGTAAGAGGTTTTGTGGTGTGCGATGCATTCACTCACTGACCTTGACCACCCAAATGAGATCATTGAACTTCTTGCTGCACTGCTACTACAACCTCTGGGACAGTCTTCAATAATTGACTCCTCTCCCATTCCCTCGGCGAATGTTCCTTGAAGATTTCCTAGTCCCCATGAAAACATGGCCTTTCTCTTCCTGCTAACCTCCATGATGTGGAGATGCCGGCGTTGGACTGGGGTGAGCACAGTGAGAAGTCTGACAACTCCAGGTTTACATTCACCTGAGGAAGGAGCAGTGCTCTGAAAGCTAGTGTTTGAAACAAACATGTTGGACTTTAACCTGGTGTTGTAAGACTTCTTACTGTTAACCTCCATTACTAAGGCCTCCAGCAACTCAGCGAAGAACCTGAGAGCCCTTTCACTTCCCTGGATCTCCATTATATTTTTGTTTTTGTTTGCAGCCAATTCCACTTTAGGCTGTCTGCAACAGCTTCCTTCAAATGTACGCAGTTCTCCTTTAAGAAGCTGCCATTAAGAGCTGAACGGATGGTTGGAACACATGCTTGTCTTGCACGCTGCTTGGACTCATGCTGAGTGTTCAGCTTGGCAGGCAGCAACATGGATTGTACTCGACTGAATGTTACAATCAAGCAAATGAAGAGGCAAAGTTTGCATGCTGTCTGTCCCAATAGGATTGGGCACAAGCAGAGCAGACAAATCTTTAGCTCAGGGTGTTGAACATCTTAGTGTGAGAAGGATGTCGCAAAGTTCACGCAAGCAGCACTGCTTGCCCTGGTGAATCGACGTGAGCCTGCGCTGTGTTGTTCGAAGCAACATTTCATGAACAGAATCTTCCCTTTAAACTTTGAAATCTGAACGTACCAACCAGGATACAGTAACATAAATATTAACTGTACCTGGTACAGGGAAACATTCTGCATCTACTTTACATTTCACTGAGTATAAAATCACGCTGTTACAAAGATAGGTGCAGTTTTCTAGTGGAAGTCAATTAAACGAGCCAGATCTGAAGCATAAAAAATCACTTTCCTCTTATAAATTTGTTGTGCCAATTGTGTAGTACTTCAGCTCACAGAATCAATCTCCTCCTTCAAAATATTATATTCCCAAAATGTGATGAATTCAGCTCCTATTATATTTGACAAGCTGCAATTCAGAAATACAGATACACAGCCTTTCTTTTTACAGTTACTTCTTTCCTTCTTGTGTCTCTGAAGTATTCAAGCTGTGCAATAATGTAGTCAAGGAGGTCCATGAATAATCTGCACACCTCAGACCAATAGGGCCTTGCACTAGGTATGAGAGATGCCGTGCAGTCCATCAATTGAGATCTTCTTTTCCCAGCGGTAAACATGCTTAGCTCCCACTTGATACCTTACCATAGCAATGTGGCTAAACCCAGGTTCATATTTGCATAATACTACTCCATGTTTCCTATACAAGTGCTTGAACTGAGGCAATTTTGGGTGGCACAGTGGTTAGCACTGCTGCCTCACAGCTCCAGGGACCAAGTTCAATTCCGGCCTCAGGTGATTGTCTGTGTGAAGCTTGCACCTTCTTCCCGTGTCGGCGTGGGTTTCGTCCGGGTGCTCCGGTTTCCTCCCACAGTCCAAAGATGTGCAGGTTAAGTAGATTGGCCATGAGAAAGTTGCCCCTGAGGGTCCAAAGGGTTAGGTGGGGTTACTGGGCTGAGGGGGTAGTGTGGAGGCATGGGCTTTGGTAGGGTGCCCTTCTGCACTGTAAATTCTATGATTGTAAGAATTTGCAGCCAATTTCAACCCTAAAAAATGGATGGACAGCAGTGAAAAATTAGAGGGGTGTGGGAGAGGGCATCTGATGGGGGGCACCTCAGCTGCCTCTTGGATGTCCATGACTGCTGAATGTAGCCTTCAGGCATTGCCTGCCTGCTTAAATGTACAAATTATGATCCTATGCCCATTGTAGGACCCTGTTTGAAATTTTCAGTTACAAATGGACAGGGTACCCATAAAGGAACTGCTGGATGCTGCTTCACAAATGGAATGTTCCATCTGCATCCACGAAAATAGGATGGATCATCACCAATGGCGCTCAACGCCCTTCACTGCTTCTCTCTCTCTCTTTTTGCTACCTTCATCCAATGCAGCTTGCCCAATCCAGATTATCCACCAGCATCCCCCACAATGTGGAAAGCTGTTCCCAGTGCTCGTTGACAATAAGGCGGCTAGTCTAAATAATATTGATGAGGCCCGAACATAAAAATAGCTGGCACTTCTTGACAAGGCTTTGGGCAGTAGAACCATGCTCGTTTGACAACTATTTACTCCCAATGCATTAGAATAATAGATTGTTCATCAATTAACAAAATAATAATCTTTATTTGTGTCACATGTTGGCTTACATTAACACTGCAATGAAGTTACTGTGAAAATTCCCTAGTCGCCACACTCTGGCACCTGTTCGGGTACACTGAGAGAGAATTCAGGACTTTCAGGACTTGTGGGAAGAAACCGGAGCACCTGGAGGAAGCAAACACAGACACAGGGAGAACATGCAGACTCCATACAGACAGTGACCCAAGCCAGGAATCAAACCCGGGTCCCTGGCGCTGTGAAGCAACAGTGCTAACCACTGAACTACCGTGCGCCCCTGGTGCTGAGAATAATATGGCAACAGAAATTATTGGCATGAGATGTCTTGTTGAAGTCATGCCTTTGTTTGAAAAGTGTTTCTTTCATCCTGAAGGCAAGAAAGTAGATGTTCAATTGGTCACACCATAAAACTGGCATTACCAATCAGCCACCAGCTGTTTTTTATTCCCGCTGTTTGATTGACTGGCAGCTGATCTGCAGTGCTGGTTTTAACCCATGGGTAACAAGGTGAAAATCTAACCCTTGGTGTGATTATATCATTGCATGTGCAAACCAGAAAATAGCATCAAATGCACAATTTTCCATTTATATACACTGAGATCACTCCAAAGACATTTATGATTTGAGCATTAGATATATGAGGAGACTCAAATGCATCACAACTCATGCAGTAGCCTCTTTTTAACGATGTGTAATTGGCTTCTGTTAAAGTAAAACTAGTCTGGAGAGTTAGTGTATACAAAATATGACGGGGAAAATTATTGGACATAGGGACTAGGAATAGAAATGCTCACTTTAGGCTGGTAAGGGAAATAAAGCAATTTTTAAATGCCAGCATCTATATTTCTACATAATATCATTCCTTTATTGCGGCAAGGTGAAAATTAGAATGGTTCAAACTGAACATTAACTGCTACACAGCACGTCAGATGCAAGAACAGTTGACATAAGTCATGATCTGCACGTGAGTACGGTACAAGGTATGTTTAAAATTATCTGTGTCTGGGTCATCAAGTTATTACTTGGCCCTGAAGGAGTACACTTCTATAGTTGGTTGGCCTTAGATATGATTTTCGGCTAATTATTATCTTTTCTTTAATAAATACTAATTCTTCAAATGATGATTTATATATTTGTTTATTAAAGAAATCATTTCCAACAATGAACCAACCAGAAATTGTTAGTATTTTCAGAGGTCAATGCTTCAGGAGATGCTGATTACACTCTCAGAGGATTTCTTCTTGCTCATCAACACAAATACTTTGGCCTATCTAAATGATCCAATCAAATGCCACCATCCTATAAGGCCAAGATACCTGAAATGCCTGAATTAATCTCTTCAGTGAGGTAACCCTGAAGGTCTTTGTTGTGTGCTGTAGCTTTGTCATGTGTGGCTTTAGGGAGAATCATGCTGTTCATTCTATATATTGTAAGTGATCATCAGCAGCAGCATTATTGAAGAGCCAGTAATGGGTGAGAAAATTAGAGCCTGAATTTAGAAAGCCTGAATCCCTGTTCTTTTCAAAAGGACAATGGCTTGAACTAGCTTTGTTCTTAGTTCTCAATATCAAAATACTGCAATACTGGATGAAACAAATCATTTTTACTGTTTCCACCACCCTCCCCACCCATAAAACCAGCACATTCTGCTTCAGCACGCATACACACTGTCTTCCTTCGGGCAGCAAAGGTTTGTTAAAATCTTTTGCACAATAATTTCTCGGCCTTTTGGCTCAGAGAGGCTCATAAGGACAGGGCGCCCCGAGGCTCGATAACCAGCGTGGGCAAAATGCTACCTTGGCACTGCCAGACTATTACCCTGGCAGGGCCACCTGGGCAACCTAGTAATGCCAGGCAGGCACCAAGGTGGCACTGTCACCAGTGCTAAACAGCACCCAGCTGGGGTCTCCCCAGCAAGGGGATTCCATTCCGGAAAACATGGAGTTCATTTTCTAATGTGCCTAACTACACACTTAAATATGCAAATTATATTCAATTTGAATTGGCTTTTGGAGCAAACAAGGAGATGGATTAGCGGCTTGCCCCTTCCACTCTGCACATTGGCTTTGTAACTCTGAGAAAGGAATGGATTTAAAAAAAAAAGAATTTTGCATAATCTGGACCAACGCTGTCACTGAATGCACTCATTAGGTGGAAGGATCTGCCTTGCTGATTATGCTTTTTTTTGGCAATTGAGCATTTTGTTACTTTGGTCGGTTCCATTTAATGTTTGCAACTGTCACAGACACAAAACCCAAAACTCCAAGTATTAATGTCTGTCAATGCTGAGATTTAGGAATGCTGCGTGAATAAGTGTGAGGTTATCCATTTTGGTCAGTAAAATGGAAAGGCAACTTATTATCTAAATCGAGAGGAATTTCATAAATATTTTGGTGCAGAGGGATGTCCACATAGATGAATCACAGAAAACTAGTATGCAGGTACAGCAGGTAATTAGGAAGGTAAGTGGAATTTTGGCATTTATAGCTAAAGGAATAGGAATAAAAATAGGGAAATGTTGCTGCAATTGTACAAGGCATTGGCGAGACTGCACCTGAAGTACTGTGTACAGTTTTTGTCCCTGTGCTTGAGGAGGGATATAGTTGCATTAGAGGCAGTTTAGAGAAGGTTCACTAGATTGATTCCAGAGAGATTGAGCAGTTTAGGCCTGCACTCTAAGAGTTTAGAAGGATGCGAGGAGATTTAATTGAGGTATATAAGACGATAAAGGGGGTTGGCAAACTAGACATGGAGTGGATATTTCCTGTTGTTGGGAAATCTAGAATGAGAGGTCATCATTTTAAGATAAGGGGTAGCAGATTTAAAATAGAGATGAGGAGAAATGACCTGAATCTGTGGAATTCACGACCCAGGAGTGTGGTGGATGCTGGAACATTGAGTAAATTTAAGGAGGAGATAGACACGCTCACACCCATCCTTTGAATGGGGTCTGCATCGGGGGCTTTTGATCTAGGACCACTGTGCCCGGATTGGGGGGGGGGGGGGGGGGGGGGGGGGGAGGGGAGGGGTGGGAAACAGGGGGGGGGGGTACAGGCCCACTGTGAAGGCTAATGTGATAGAGGCTTAATAATGGGTTGATGGATTATGAAGAATGGACAGGAAAGTGGAGTTGAGGCCGAGATAAGATCAGCCATGTATTGAATGGCGGAGCGGGCTCGAGAGGCTGAATTGCCTACTCTTGCTCTTAGTTCTTATATTATGTTCTTATGTAATGTGAGCCTTCGAATTGGAAGTCCAATGTTCTTCTGCTGGAGCTGGTATGTTACAGATGGTTGTCTTGAAGATCTCCAGATACTCAAACAAATCTTACCTGTTATATAAATATAAGTAATTTGCTTCTTTTTCAAATCTATATGCTTGAGTCTTGATTTCACCATCATTAAGAAGGTTAAAGATCAACTTTTCTTCTTTACCAATCGCCGTTGTCTGCCTCTCATAATGCTCCCAGTTTCCCTATTGTAAGCATACCTGAGAGTTGCTTTAAGCAATTAACCTTTTTCAATGACATAAGTCAATGGCCAGTTACGTACACTTGTGTACAGAAACCTCCTCAATGTCCAAATGTGTCAACATAAATTATTGGGGTGGAGAGGATTTTAACAAGGCAGCAAGTTTTTGGATAAGTTGGATGTGGAGTAAGTACAACCCACTCCCAATCACATCAGTTTGCGTCTCTGACTGTTTTAACTCTTGGCACTCATTTTATTTCACCAGACAGTTGCCTGCCCGAAACGATATGAAGGTAGTTGGCTGACTGCTGTCAGGCGAAGATTGGCCAACCAAGAGCCCATCGACTAACATTCAGATATGTCAGGGAGGTTTGGCCATGTCTTGCAGGCAGGAATGGGAGCAGCCAGGTTCAGCATTGGGCCAGACTTTCCTAATGAGGCACAGGAAGATATTGCTGCTATCGTCAGCTCCCAAAGTACATTTTAAAGTTAACTTTTGGACCTCCGTTTCTTCCCCAACTGTCCACAGTTAAAATATTATTGAGGTCATTGTGACATCCTCGGAACACAATTTTCACGTTCCAATGAGGCTTCCACCTAAATCCAGCAAGTCACCTCAGAAGGTGACCCGGTTAAAGCGACAAGAGTGGTGTTGGGTCAGCACTGTTGGTATTCAGAAGTGGTCACATCAGTGTGGATGCCCAATTCCCACTGGAGTACTTAACAGTTACACCCATTACATCTGAGCACCAGTCATTAATTTCACAAAATGTAAACCAAAGGCAACCTATTTGTAAAGTGCATCAAAATAGCAAATCATGATCACACAACTGAGATCTTCAAGCTGGTAAATCTACATATAGTTGTCGCCAGCCAATGAAGATTTTTATTTGAAGTGATAGCCTTCCATTCCCAAATGGCGAGAACTGCGGGTAACCAACTGCCACCTGATCTCAGGACTCGACAAATACCTCTTTCAAACTGCTGCTACGGTGTAAGTTCAATGCACGTTGATTGGTTCCCCAGTTTTCCTTTCTTTTGGAATCTCCAGGGCTTTGTTGGTCCTGTTGAGATTGGATCTTCCCATGTAAGGAATCATGAGTGTCAACGAATGACGTGCTTGTTAGTTGTGCTGGCGAATTGCACACCATTGTGCTAGTCGACTGGATTGACAAATGATTGCTGCTTAAAATGCATGTGACAGCCTGTTTAGCGATGCTGTGAACAAAATACGTTGAAAATTAATCTGAACCAGCTCCACTGCATAGTTTTTACACATAAGTGTCAGTGAATAACATTATGCATACTAAGAAGAGTCGGCAGGTGCAAAAATAGATTAGAGGGGCATATTCAAGAAAGCTGCACTCTTGGAGCAGAGCCTTATTCGTTGAGAGTAATAACTAGAAGCAGAGTTCTAACACTATAGCGCCAACTCTCCAACCAATGTTTGCATCTAGTGCAGCTATCTTCCAGGAGAATTACCTCACTGTGTTTTCTCTCATAGTTTTCACATTGCAGTAATTATTTGTGCATTATAAATATAAACATTACTGTGGCCAGTGGAATCACGTGCTTGAAGCTGAATATCATGATGATTTAGTTGGCAGGTCATTAATGATAGAGATAAACAGCACCTTCCTATTTGGTTGGAGCAATATTGGGCCCTGCAATGCCTCAGAAATAAAAAAATTAGATGAAAGCTTTCTAGCGTGATTTAATAGAAACATTTCTATGTGTCTTGTTGGGCTCGATGGCGGGGTGTTTCTCGATGTCCGCATGGGCGAGATCGCGGCACATATTGAACGGCACTTAGTGCCGGAAATCAGCCCCCACAAACCTCTCACCACTACCGGCTGCCTCATCATCTGATTCACCAGACACGCATCTCAGCTGCTCGCCGCTAACAAGGGGGAGCTGCATTTAAACAGCCTCTCAGCACTCATTCCCTGTCAACACGCAAGCGTGGCAGCATGCAGACCCGCTCCTCTCTTTGGAATGCCAACTAGGTCAGGCATCTGGATGCGAGACAGGACGTCCTGTTCCCCTGAGGGGGTTCGAGGACCAACAGCAGGGTTACCGATACCACCTGGGAGGCACTGGCAGTGGCTGTCAGTGCGGGCAGCATGACCAGGAGACCAGCGTCCAATGTAGGAAGAAGACCAACAACCTCCACTGAGCATCAAGGATAAGTTACCATCTCTCTCCTGGCATCAGTTCCACCTGCCATCCCTCAAATTCCTAAACCCCTCCATTACTGGCTGACACCTCGCACTCTCCACACATCCAAACCTCGCGCCCTGGCGCAGACCAGCATAACCCCTTCATGTCCAAATGCTGTGCCCACACATGCCACCTGCCATAGACCCCCCCCCCCCCCCCACCAATTCATCAAGCCCCCAGCTCATAAAGACCTCTCTTTGTCCCCACGGGTGAAGATAGCCCATAATAAGTGGGAAAGGGCCAAGATGGGAGGCGAAGTACCAGAGGCGGGATTCTTCGACCCCCCCCCCCCCCCGCCAAATTCAGCAGCGCCGGGGTTTTGTAGTGGGTGGGAATCGCGCCGCGTCGGTCATTGGATGTTGGCAGCGGCCCCCCCACCCCGATTCTTTGGCCCGCGATGGGCCGAGCGGCCGCCGGTTTACAACAGATACTTACCGGCAGGACCTGGCTACGCGGGCGGCCTCCGGGGTCCTCTGGATGGGGGGGGGGATATCTGGCCCTGGGAAGTGCCCCCACAGTGGCCTGGCCTGCGATCGGAGCCCACCGATCCGCGGGGGGGGCCTGTGCCATGGGGGCACTCTATTCCTCCGTGTCGGCCGCTGTAACAGTCCACAATTGCCGACGCGGAGATGAACCACCCTGCGCATGCGCTGGGATGACGTCAACACAGGCTGGCACTCCCACGCATGCGCCAACTCACGCCGGCCGGCGGAGGCCCTTCGACGACGGTTGGCATGGTGCCAAGCCCCTTCCGGGCCGACCGGAGCGTCACAAACCACTCCGGCACCAGCCTAGCCCCTGAAGGTACGGAGGATTCTGCACCTTCGGGGCGACCCAACGCCAGAGTGGTTCATGCCACTCCTTCACGCCGGAGTTCCCCGCCCCGCTGGTTTTCACAGAATCCCGCCCCAGAGGTCCGAATCCTTACCCCCTATGTGGAACTGGAAATCATAGGGTTGACTGAAGAGAGAGCAGTCACCAACAGCGAGGTTGGTCTCCACTACAGAGGATCCATTGCTCCTTCACCCAGGTAGAATAGAATAGAACAGTACAGCACAGAACAGGCCCTTCGGCCCTCGATGTTGTGCCGAGCAATGATCACCCTACTCAAACCCACGTATCCACCCTATACCCGTAACCCAAGAACCCCCCCCCCCCTTAACCTTACTTTTTAGGACACTACGGGCAATTTATCATGGCCAATCCACCTAACCCGCACATCTTTGGACTGTGGAAGGAAACCGGAGCACCCGGAGGAAACCCACGCACACACGGGGAGGACGTGCAGACTCCACACAGACAGTGACCCAGCCGGGAATCGAACCTGGGACCCTGGAGCTGTGAAGCATTTATGCTAACCACCATGCTACCGTGCTGCCCCCTGTGACCTGTCTTAAGTGAGGTGTTCCTGTCAGACCAAATGATCCTTCCCTCTTACTGACCATATCCATTCCCACAGGATCTCCATCTGGGTCCGGGCCATCCGGAATCGTCCCCCCCCCACCATGCGAGAAAACGTCTCAGGGTATCAGAGTGCAGCTCCGAGGAGACCACCATTGAGGCATCACAGCTGTCATCCCCATCTTCCACCAGCACGGAGACACAAACTTCAATGGACGACATTAGTGCACAGGCCTCTGATGCACATCCTGATGAGCACATCAGGCAGAGTCAGGAACATCCAGGGGAGACAGCAATCGTAGGTCTGCTGGACCCCAGGACTCCTCTGAGTCCCAGTCAGATGCCGAGCCTCTGGACAAGGTTATCCCAGAGCTTCTGCTGATGCTAGGTCATGACCGTGAGATTTTGGAGTGAATTCCAGCAAGTGATTGCCGGTTGGAAGAGTCACAATGACGACAGGCACAGGAGATGATGCCAACAATGCAAGGCCAACACTCCTAGAGTGGCAGCCGCAGTGGAAAGACTGCAGGACGGGCTCATCGTCTTCACTGCTGGTGTCCAAGGAATCGCTCAGTCTGTGATTACCATGGTTGAGGGCCTCAACATCATGTCCCACCCAATGAGGGATGTGTCCCATACGCAGGTGGGCATTACCGATGTACTGCAGAGCATGTCCCAGTCACTGAGGGATGTGTCCCATACTCAGGTGGGCATTGCCGAGGCACTGCAGCATGTGGCCCAGTCACTGAGGGCCATGTCCCATACGCAGGTGGGCATTGCCGAGGCACTGCAAAGCATGTCCCAGTCACTGAGGGATGTGTCCCATACGCAGGTCGGCATTGCCGAGGCACTGCAGAGCATGTCCCAGTCACTGAGGGCCATGTACCATACGCAGGTGGGCATTGCCGATGTACTGCAAAGCATGTCCCAGTCACTGAGGGATGTGTCCCATACGCAGGTCGGCATTGCCGAGGCACTGCAGAGCATGTCCCAGTCACTGAGGGATGTGTCCCAGGTGCACGTGGGCATTGCCGAGGCACTGCAGAGCATGTCTCAATCACTGAGGGATGTGTTCCATACGCAGGTGGGCATTGCCGAGGTACTGCAAAGCATGTCTCAATCACTGAGGGATGTGTTCCATACGCAGGTGGGCATTGCCGAGGTACTGCAAAGCATGTCTCAATCACTGAGGGATGTGTTCCATACGCAGGTCGGCATTGCCGAGGTACTGCAAAGCATGTCTCAATCGCTGGTGATGTGCTAGTTAAATGTAGCACCCACCACACCAGCAACTAAAGCATCAGCAATCTGTCTTAAGCAGCTATCAGGTTGCTTCTTTGGATTGATGTCGCACACCAGATCCCGCAGCGGTTTCTTGCTTCAGACCTGATTGCCTTTTGGACTCTTACGTCTCCCTGAGCCCTGCGTTACAGACTCCAGGTATGTTAGAAAAAATTGTCCTGCTTTCAGGCTAATGAAAAAGAAGGAAACAGCAGCAGCAGCCTCACGGAATTTGCTGCTACAAGCAGCAGCAAACAGCAAACAGCAAACACAACCTGCAGCGCCACTTGAAAGCTGTGAAGTGCTAACACAACTAACAAGGCCAATTCACTATCAGCAATCGCCTTCAGCTGTGAAGCTAGAGGCTACTCACAGTCAAAGGGAGTTAAAGTGAACATCAGCATATAACCAAGAACAGGGCTCTGTCCTGGAAGTTTTTGATAGGACAGACAGGCAGCAGCTGTAGTTGTACCTGTGATGCATATTCACAATAAGGCTGGAAGACCTTACAGACGAAAAATCTTTCACCACCCACCCACCCCACCCTCCCACTGCCCGGCCCAGGGGCCCCCCGACCAAGCTCTACCCGCCTGAGGGGTCCCCTACCCCTGAGCACTGGAGCAGCATCTCCATTGCCCTGGAGCTGCATGGCCAAATATGGAAATGGCTACTCACCTCCTCATTCCCAGCAGCCATTGCGCCAGCTTCATGTTTTTAAAAAGAAGTACTGAACAACGCCTGCCTGATTTCTCTCTGGAGAGCCGGTTAATCCCCAGGAGGCCGTTACGTTCAACTTCAATCTCACTAACGAGATGGAAATTGACACAAATTGACATGCTCGCCATATTTGCGTGAGATCTGGAACTCACCATCAGGAGCGGGCCGACTAGATGGTAAACTGATTCGCACCCAGCTAGAATCTCGATTTTAGCCTTGCCTGGTATTTAACTGGCCTGCCTAGATCCGTGCCATGTGCAACACAGTGGTTAAATTGCACCCTTAATGTTGACCTCAATTCAGGTGTTGTCCCTCTCTTCTTTAAGTCTGCATTCACCCTCATACAAAACCACTATCCCACCTCTAATCTCCCCTTCCTTTTCAAGGCCCTTGAACTGCCAAATGCCATCCAAATCTGTTCCCAACTTTCCTGGAACTCCATATTTCTATCTCGCCAATCAGGTTTCTGCCCCTGCCACAGTACCAAAATAGGCCTTATCAAAGTCATGAATCACCTCATTCATGGTTGTGACAAACGTTACTTTTCTCTCCTCATTCTTCATGACGTGCATGCAGCCATGGTTGGCCACATCTTCCAATGCTTCTCCAGTGTTGTCCAGTTGTAATGAAACTACTCTCACCTGGTCCATTCTTACCTATCTAATTGTAGCCAGAGAATGATTTATCATGTTGCTTCACTTGCTGCTCCTGCATCATTACCTCTGGTACCCACCACGCCCCCTCCTATTTCACATCTAGCCGCAGGCCCTTGGTGACATCTGAAAGCACAGCATTGATTTCCACATCACTCCCTATCTCTTTTTAGACACTCCTTAAAACCTGCCTCTTTGACCAAGCATTTGATCATCTGACCTAATATCGCCTTATGTGGTTCAGTGTCTTAATTTGTTTTATAATGCTCCTGTGAAGTGCTTTGGGACATTTCATTACATTAAAGGTGCTGTCAAAATATAAGTTGTTGATCATGGTGCATATTCACTGACGTGTGCTCCCAGCATGGACGATTTTCCATCAGGTACACGGCAGTGAGGATCAACAGGCCCCAAGAATTTGGGTCTTTTTATTCCATATTTTTTAAATACTCCTCTATTCTCCCACATATTTTAGGCTTATATATGAATGAAAATCGCTTATTGTCACGAGTAGGCTTCAATGAAGTTACTGTGAAAAGCCCCTAGTCGCCACATTCCGGCGCCTGTCCGGGGAGGCTGATACGGGAATCGAACCGTGCTGCTGGCCTGCTTGGTCTGCTTTAAAAGCCAGCGATTTAGCTCAGTGAGCTAAACCAGCCCCAGGCTTATACGGAGGTGGTAGAGGCGGGCACGATAGCGTCATTTACGATGTATCCAGACAGATACATGAATGGGCAGGGAGCAGAGGGATACAGATCCTTAGAAAATAGGCAACAGTTTTAGATAGAGGATCTGGATCGGCGCAGGCTTGGAGGGCCGAAGGGCCTGTTCCTGTGCTGTCATTTTTCTTTGTTCTTCTTTGTTCTTTACATGCTTAAAAATTTTTGCAGTCTTTATTGATGGTCCTTAATAAGGTGAGATATGACGGAACACATTTCTGTTTAGGCACTCAGTGTTATCATCAAGCACTTGCACATCAGTTAAAGCAGGGCCAGAGGCAAAGTGATTCTCAGATTGCTCCTCTTCAGCAATGGGGAAGATTTCCTTTGTTCACTCTGAAGAGCAACATCATAAACCTCTTCTTTATAAATTGGTTTATCAATTCATCGTACAAAGTCCACAGGAGCTCTTTTCCCCTGATGCATCTTAACCCAGTCTCAGAAGAGCAGCCCTATTGCTCCAGCGTGAATGTTACCATTTGCCATATCTCTGTGACCTCTAAAAGTGTGTCTGCCAGTTGCTTGTTGATTTCTCCTGTTCAGTAAGTCGATTCCTCACATGGGTTCCTTACACCAAGCAAAGAACATAAACTATCATCCCAGAATTGAAACCCTGGCTCCAAGGTGAAAGGACGTCTCCTTAACCCCTCTGCCCCTGCAAGTCCCGCTGAAATTATTTTTAAAGGCATAATGAATTTTATTAGGTGAAATCAATTAATCTCCTATTGATCTCAATGTAAATCAGCTGTCAGCATACACTGAAGTATGGAGGAACAATAGAAGTCCTTTGCATTACGGCGTTCTGAAGCATGTTCCGTAAATCAACTAACTAGTTAACCAGAGGATTTAGGACAGTACATTTACTCCACATTTTATAATTGAATCACTCTCATCAAACAATCAGAAATAAAGCAGCAAAATATGGACCTAAAGGAAAGCTCACATCCATTAAAAAACACAGATCTTTATGCAATACAAAATTCCACGGAAATCTTCATTAGTTCAAGGACATTAGGGGATATCAGAGAAAACGCAAAGTATATAATTAGTGTCTTCATTGAGTTGATTTGTTGACAGCCTTCTAGCTAGGTGTGCTGATATATATCTGCACCAGGATGAAGCCAATTTTTTTTGACCATTCCAATGGTGCAATCCCAAAGTGATAGGCTGAGATCCACCTGATTTCTGTGTGACCATTAGACAAAATGAAGAAAGTAGAAATTAGCTAAAGGTGTTATATGCATTAACTGTACTGTTTAAGCACCAGTTGCAAACACAAATGAGATGTTGTAATCTTTTCACGACTTCACAATTTTCTAAACAGTGAAATACGATAACGTCGGTTTTAGTGTTCAATACCTTTGTGTCTAGCCTTTTAGTTCAGTTTTTCGTCCTGTCTTACTGACAGCCCTGCAACTTTCAGGCAAGAAAACTAGCATTAATTAAGACAGTGCCAGCTGTAATTTTCCTGGGAAGTAAATTTCTGCACAACTAAAGGTTACAGAGACCTTTTCACTGTCAAAATTTACTACAGCCTGTGAATGTTAATGTTTCTAATGAAGACATGCTCTCTGTCCCTGAACTTAAAAGTACCCTGTGAACAAGGAAATGTGGAAAAACTTAATTTGATGAATGTAGCTCTAGATTGCACATTAATTCAGGGTTAAGTTTTCTTCTACATATTATAATTACACTGTTGATACAGTCTCTTATTTTCCAAACAGAAAGTTGTACTGTAAATTGGCAATTTTACAACAGTCACAGACTTTCAATAAAAATGCTACATTGAAAGACGTGAAGGGAAGGGGCAAACATTATCTTGCATTATTGCTGTGATGAAGCAGCAAACACTAACAGCCATATATATATTTTTTTTTACAAGCAGTAACAGTGTCGGCACAAACAGTAGAGTTATGTTAGTCGTGGTCCTTCATGTTTGCTGTTCCCGATACTAAAGAAACAATCCACACCTCTTCCAATCTGTAAATGGTCCTTTTCTGAGGAATTTGTTTCTCATTACCTCTTGTGCTCCAAGGTTAACATTTTGGAAGAAGCAATGCAGTCTCCTCATTCCCTGACCCAAAAATCAAACCTTCCCTTTATTCCATTTGGTTACTTCTCTGGCAAAATGGACATTAAACATAATATAATAAAATTTGATGTAAAATTTCAGGAAACAAAGCTATTGGTGACTTAATTGTTTAAAAGATGAATCAGATTCCCTTATATGCACAACAAATAGGGAATTTAAATTGCCACAAAATATTTATTAAACAAGATGGTCAATTACAGAAATCTATAGAACTACAAATCCAAAGATACCTTTCCTGGTCACAATGGTTTTTCGCACAATGTTTGGAACACAAGGCTTTAACACCAATATTTCATTAAAACTGAAACTGGCCACATCTGCTGTTCACAAATATTTTCCATGGAGTGGAGTTCATATGGTTCCCAGTGAGTTTGCTAATTAATACCTTAAATGTCTGTGTGTCAGAACAACATGTGTGCAAAACAGGGAGATTAGCACTGAGGGAGGGGACAGAAAGCTCTGTGACAATCATTTATTGATAAAATATGGACTGTGATGTATAAAAGCATGAACCACCTTCATTATTTTGCTTGCGAATATGCCAAAAATCATTTAGTGCATGGGAATGGCTGATGATCTTTGGTCATGTTTTATACTGACTGGTTTTTAAAGGTAATGTAAGGCAATGCAGTCAGTAAACTGGATAAACAAGCAGGTGATCGAGGAGGACACAAAGCAGCTGATAGGACTTGAACTGTTAGGCAGACATCATGTGCAATGAGGTATAAAACACACATCAGTTGAGACGGATGAAGAATATGAGGAAGATCCCATGGTCTGGTTTGATTATAATCAACAGTCATTTTCTAATAGAGTTTTGTAATGATGCTGTAATTTCTAATGAAATGGATCTTATGTGTTACTCTTCCTGTACTCAGCATATGTTAATGTGTTTCTCACATTCACACACTTTTCCATGTTTATATATTTGCAGTGCTAGATATGGAGAATGTTCTTCTTACTTTTGGTGGAGGCTTGTGGGGCAGTGGGGTCAGAGGGAAGGGATGGCAGATGGAGCATCTTTTCCCTCGCAACATCTACTTTCTGCTGATATTCTACTGTCAAACCTTCATTGGATGTCCGTGCGTGCCCCCTTGCAGCACACCAAAGGCAGAAGAGCAACCATAGAATGCAGAAGGAGACCATTTGGGCCATCGGGCTTGTGCCAACCCTCTGAAAGAATACCCTACCTCAGCCCACTCCCCCACCCCAGCCCCACAACTTCACCTAACCTGGATATCTTTGGACTGCGGAGAAAGAAATCGGAACACAGGGAATACAAACTCCACATAGACAGTGACCTAAGGCTGGGATTGAACCGGGGTTCCTGGTGCTATAAGGCAGGTGTGCTAACCACTCTGCCACCGTGCCACCCAGTAGAATGTCATATGGTTTTAATTGTTGTGATTTTCCTGTACCATGACCATTATACCCTGAAATAGTTCATACCGGCATGTAAGGTTTTGAGGAAAACTCAGGCAATTCAACGAACTCCATGACAGCATTACCATACTGTTAAGCACCTTTCCTATGTTCAGGGCACTGTATAAATGCAAGTTTTTGGTGGTATTTCAGGGACAGGATGTCACCATAGCAAACACTGGGGGGATATTTGTTTAAGTGTGAAAGAAGACATTAAATAGTGTAAGGGTCCTGCCTGTTTATTCTCTTATTCCCCCTGTCTTTTATTTTTCTGTTATCATTTTTGATCCATGGGTGATTGATGGACATGCATCTTTATGTCAAACAGTAGAGAGAATGGGGAATTTATAAGTTACAGGAGAGAACATTCTGCTAGATTTTCTAGCGTGACCTGGAGTGTCAGACTTGTCAGCACCAGAGAGATGGGCTGGACCCAGTTTGATTGATTGGCTGGGGCTACTCTGCCCAGTAGCATGTGGTGACTGGGTCCTGTCCCAGTGCAATGATTATCAGTTTCAGTTTAACTGAAAGACAAGGACCTGCTTTTTCTCTCTCTCCGGAAAGGCTGTGAGGACTGTGTTCCTGGAGCAGCAGGCAACCTGAATGAATAAATCAACAGGGAAACCATTACAGGCTGCAAACAAAGATCAAGGGCTGGATTCTCCACCCTGCCACGCCACATTTCTGCTTCACCCCGCCGGCGGGATGTTCCATTACGCCGGCTAGTCAATGGGGTTTCCCATTGAGGGGCAGCCCCACGCCGTCAGGAAACCCCTGGGCTGCCGGCAAAATGGAACATTCTGCCCGCGGAGAATCCATCCCCAGGACTTTGTCTCTTCCCAGAAAGACTGTGCATGCTATATTTATAAAACTTCACAGGCCTGAATGAATCTACAATAAAAACCTTGAACTGAAGGCAAGGTTTGAAGAGGAGCAGGGCGCTGGAAACATGTCTCTGAAACAAAGACTCCTTTTCTCTTTTACTTATGTTTTTTTTAACCCCTTTCTTCCCCTCTGTGTTTGTTGTGTGTGTGTTTGTGCCTGTGTGTGTGCGCAGAATCTTCGTAATCACAGCCCTTATCTCCATTTATTAATATGGACTGAAACAATTTGTGCTTTCCATATTCCAACTTTTCTTCTTTGCTTTCAGAATCAGAGGATGGCACATTATTGGTTCCATGAATGTTCTGGTTTTCGTTAACGGATGTGGTTGCAGAATAATAATAATCTTTATTGCCACAAGTAGGCTTACATTAACATTGCAATAATGTTACTGTGAAAAGCCCCAAGTCGCCATATTCAGGCGCCCGTCCAGGTTCATTGAGGGAGAATTCAGAATGTCCAATTCACCGAACAAGCACATCTTTCAGGACTTGTGGGAGGAAAGCATTGCACCCGAGGAAACCCACGCAGACACGGGGAGAACGTGCAGACTCTGCACAGACAGTTTCCCAAACTGGGAATCGAACCCAGGTCCTTGGCGCTGTGAAGCAACCATGCTAACCACTGTGCTACCGTGCTGCCCTTGGCATGGAATCACTCCATGGTTCTGCATTCACCTTCCTCTTAGTTTTCAAAAGTAATTGATTAGTGATTACTTCATCTCCTTTGCTACTTGCTTCCCTTACCTTGAAGAGGCACTGTGGACCTTTAAGAGGATGTGGGGTAATCAGCAATTTGCTTGGTATCACTTCAAAGTCATTGCCACCCTCATCCTGAATATCTCATGCCATGCTATTATGTATACTGTCTTTCAAAATAGGCATGCTCTGGGAAATTATTGCACTTGAAGTGAATGGTAATGGGTTTACTGCAAGGTAACAAATTACTTTTAGAAAAGTCCAATTCAGTTACTTCATCCAATTTGCTGCCTTTCCTAGTTTCGGAAAATTTACTTGCTATTTGTTCAAGATCAGTTAGTGACGGGTTTATTCGGTAGCAGTTGTTCATCATTTCTTCATGGTCAGAACCCAAATCGGACTCAGAACTCTTGTCTGATTCTCCATTACTGTTATTACCATTAAGTTCAGACTCTTCTTTCTTAGGGTCACCTTGGAATTCTCAGAATCTGGTTCTGTACTAGATTTTATCTTTGACAAATTTCTGTGAGGAATCGTTCTCGCAAGATAATTTCATCAGTATCAGCAGAATCAAATTCACTATCATTGTCATTTGAAGTGTGATTAGTGTCTTTCAACATTTCTTTCTTTGACTAATTTAAAGCCCAGTGAGTTTTCCTAATTCCCACATGCCCTACTATTGGTATCTCATGTGCTATCTGCAGTACTTACCTCAGACTTTCTGTAATCATGTATGAAGCTACAACCTTCACTCCTGCAAAATCATTCCCCAAAAGTAAGTCTGCTCTGTCTACTGGGAAATTCTTAACCACCCCGACCACTACTGGATCTGACACTAAGTCACACTCCAATTGTACATTATACAATGGAACTGGGATATAATTTCCACTTATCCCACTCACTAATACCTTAGCCTTCATTGAGCTCTCTGGAGGAAAAACAACATCCTTCTCCAGTAAGATTATTTGAGTAGCCTCTGTATCCCTTAAAATAGTTATGTGTTTGGCTACCTCAATTGAGGAAAGGGGGTGAACTTCCCCTTTGACAAAAAAACCAACATATCTCTCATCTCCCTCATTCCTCACACCTTCTTCCACAGCGGTGTTTATCTCGGGTCTCCTAAGCCCAGTTTAAGTTGCAGTCGGTCCTTCCCAGTCTGTTCACTTCTCGGAATCCTCTTAATGAACCTCACCAGTCCCATGAACCTTCCTTGCTACTTCCAGCATGCTGAATGAGCTTGTCCGACCTGATTACAATGGTAACACCTAGGCTTCTGATCGTCACCTCCACCCTCAGTAATTTCCATCTGGTCTGAGCAGGAGATCTTAGTGCATTCCCAACTATATATTTTTACTTGGCTACCTACCTTCCGTTCACTCTCCCACTTCCTAACCTTTTCAAAATTATGGGAGTGACGGAACAAAGGTTTATATTTATGGATTAGCTCATAATCGTCAGCAATAATTTGTCTAGCAGTTCTTCACCCTCTGGTCTTACACGTGGGTTCTTAGTATAGAAGGTAGGGAAGTTTTAAATTCCTCTAAGAGAAGGATCCCTCTCAGAGCCTCAAGGTAGTTGCTCAGTGCTCATACCCATCTATCAAAATTGTTCTGCTTAAACCTTTTGTATTCGGCACAAGTCTGTCCCGGCTGTCTCCTTCAATTTCAAAACTTTTTGCCTACATGCTTCGGGAACCAATACATATGCACCAAGAACAGAATTTCCGATCTCGTAATAATTCTTGGAAACCTGCTCTAATAGGGAAAAATAAAGTTCCTGTGCCTGCCCCATCAATTTATTTTGCGTGGGTAATGTTAACTTTTCTCTTGGCCACACCATTTGTGTTGTTATTTTCTCAACAGCCTTAAAAAAGGTTTTTACCTCCTTCTCTTCAAATTTTGGGAGGGTCTATATAAATATAAACATATCACCATTGGGTTCCACTCTCCCCTCTAATTTCTGGCAACTCCCCTCTAATATCCAGTGCCTGAAGCTACAACTCTTTTTTCCTTTTTCCTCTCTTTCTAATGCCAAACGTCCTAATTTCCATCTTCATTTCTTTTTCCTTTTTGCTTCATCTCTATTTCGTTTTGCTGCACCTCTATTTCTTTTTCTTTTTGATTCATCTCCATTTTAAAAAATATTCTTTTTAATTCCCTTTCAGATTCGAACTGCAACCAATTTCTTTTCAGCTCAATTTCCCCACTGAAAATGTCCTCTATGCTACATTACTTTGTGAGCTCTCCTGTGGTTCTAGCATCTCTTTCAATTTTAAATGTTGAGCAATCACGTCAGTTATCTCCACTTTCTTAACTCTAGCTGGTACCTCTAATTTTAATACCCCTGTCAATTTGACTAGCTTGTCTTTTCGAAGCTCTTTTAAGTAAACTAGAGACAAGTCGTCCACCTGAAGAAAACAGTTTCCAGAGCCATCTTGTTATATCACTGCAAACATGGTGTCTCTATTTTAATTTATATTGTAACCCAAATGTTATCACCTGCTGTTCCAAAGATCCAGGACCCGAGCTCCCAAATTATGTTACGACACCCTGGACAAGTGCACGGTCAATTCCAGCCTCACTTGACTCGAAATCGCAACACAAGTGAATTAACAAATAATTTTTAGAAAGTACCCAAAGTCTTGGCCCTTTGTTGTCCAATAATTATAGTCACCAGGTTTGTAAATGTAAACACAATTATGTTTTATTAATAATAAGAACTATAATGAAATCTGCAGCAAATACAACTGGTTAACTAATATCTATTTCCTAATTTCCCACTTTAACTTTCCGCCACCCTATACACACACACACAAGACAGACAAACACCGGGGGGGGGGGGGGGGGTGAAAATCATAAGTGAAAGGATAAAGGATCTTTGTTTTAGACCGTTGTTTCTAACACCTTTGTGCTCTTCAAACCTTGCGGTCAGTTTGAGGTTTTTACTATAGGTTCATAGTGGTTAGCACAAATGCTTCACAGCTCCAGGGTCCCAGGTTCGATTCCCGGCTTGGGTCACTGCCTGTGTGGAGTCTGCACGTTCCTCTGGGTGCTCCGGTTTCCTCCCACAGTCCAAAGATGTGTAGGTTAGGTGGATTGGACATGCTAAATTGCCCTTAGTGTCCAAATTGCCCTTAGTGTGAGGTGGGGCTACTGGGTTATGGGGATAGGGTGGAGGTATGGGCTTGGGTGAGGTGCTCTTTCCAAGAGCCCGGTGCGGACTTGATGGGCTGAATGGCCTCCTTCTGCACTGTAAATTCTATCTATTCAGGTCTGTGTAGTTCTGGAAGTACAGCATTCAGGGACTTTCTGGAGTGGGAGAGAGAGCAGATCCTTGTTGTTGTTTGTCTCGGACTCAACTGCTCCCCAGAGCACGACTTTTTGGCCAAATCATTAGCCACCTGCCAATCAATCAAACCGAGTCCCACCCCATTTTTCCTTTGGTGCCTCAAAGCCTGTGGTCTCCTGTTCAAATTAACTGTTTTGTCTCCCATAATTTCTGAATTTCTCACTCCTCTCTGCTGCTTGACTTAAAGATATATGTCTATTAATCATTCATGGGTCATAAATTAGAATGGCAGAATAAAAGAAAGGGGGAATAAGGGAATAAAAGGAAATAGCCTTAAAACCTACACTGAAAGTATGGAGTACTACTCCTGGCACACATGCTACATTGCAAGATAGCACGGGAGCTTGAGGAGAAGCTGCACAGGTTCCCATTTGAGGCATTGGAGATCCCGGTGGAGGAGGTCAAGAGGAAGAGGGATGTCCTGTACTTGCAGAGATAACCTTACCCATTTGTTGCCCCCATTCCTTCTCCTGTAACTGCTCTGCCTCACCTCATGTCTAATGCTAATTATTTGTCCAGACCAAAGAAGACCCTGTGCAAGGTTCTCTGATCAAGCACCCCCTTCCTCATTACAACTCTATAAACTGTCCAGTAACATGGATCAGCAGAGCATTTGCTTTTTTTAGGTGGAGTTCTTGGAGAATTTCAGGAATAAACGTTGCTCCTGTGTTGGTAAAGTCTTGAAAAAGTTTTCAGATGTGTTTCAGAGAACCTCTTCACAGCTCCAGCAGCAATGATCATGAAGTGGTGAATATCCATTTTAAGTGGTACTTGAAATTGACATCAATGTGCTATTTACTTGTAGACAGCTGGCCACTGTTAGGAGAGGGCAGACGCTGAAACGTTGGCCACAAGTATGCCGTACAGCCTCTTTAATGAACACTAGCAAGCATTTAAAGTGGCAAACAGCTGTTTAACAGGCCTCTGGCCAGATGTTCCTAGTGCTGGTTTCAATTCCTTTACCAAGATGATGATGTGTGCTGAATGTGGGTTAAACTAGCACTCCTGCTTAAGACCCAATCTTGACAACCTCTTTATCTGTTTAGCACCTAAAACATTCAATAAAAGTCATCCCTGCATCTCCTGCAGTGCTAGGTTTGCCACATTCTTGGACCACCAATTAAAACATTACACTTTCCTTTGCACTTCAACCTTTTCGAAGACGTGTTACAACAGTAGCAAAATTCCTCTGACCATGAAGCAGAAAAGAAGGTGTCACCCCAGTAATTTTGTTTACCATGTTGCAGGCACTAGAAAAAAATCTTTCTTCTCCTGACTGGTGAAATTAAACTTATTTGCAGAATGTTCCCCAAGTATTTCAATCCATCTGGAAATAGTGAGAATGGTAGAAATATTTCACTCACCCTTATTTTATATTGTGCGGAAAATTGAAGGCAGAAATTGACAATATTGTAAGCAAGACTTAGAATCTTAGAATCCCTACAGTGCAGAAGGAGGCCATTTGGCCCATCAAGTCTGCACCAGCCCTCTGAAAGTGCCATGACAACCTTTAAAATGCGCCCAATGGTTCACTGAGGATGCTTTATCTACAAGGCGTACTTAGATCACATTTGGGAGGGCAGAGAGCTGAGTGACAACCTGAAGCCTGCCTTTCAAGACATCTTTGATGTGCACCCAAGATTGTAGCATTTCAAAATGAAGGCCATGTGCTCTTGAAAGAGACAAACACTACTGACATAGCTGATGGATAGATAGCTCAGGGCTTTTTGGTACCAGTGTTAAAGAGTGCATTCATACAAACTATTAATATAACAAAAACATTCTACAGGAGCATCCCAGACAGGAAAATACGAGGCAAATGCAGTATGACCAAAGTAATACTCTGTTTTGTTCTTAATTTCTCATCTGGTTGTGCTGTTATTCATCTCATTTATGTTCAATAAATTGTTGATGACTGATATACTTCATCACTATAAGCAACAAATGTAAATTAATTAGTTCAGAGAATGAAAAATTAATTATTCTCTGCCATCTTTTCAGGCTCCTCTTCTCAACTCGCCAAACTTATGAAATGACACTCTCATGCATAACATCTCTTAAATTCATACATTCCAA